>NC_044000.1:522500-822500 GCF_902150065.1 Myripristis murdjan
GGAACAGTGCCCTAATACCCGAACAAAGATGCAAAGTTACAATAATAATAACAATAATAAATTAAATCGAATTTAATTTAATTAAAAAAAGCAAGTAGACAAAGTCATATTGGATGCAAAGAGATCAGGGGAAATGAAGTAAAGTAGTATTTAAAAGAAAGGACAGGGTTTAAACATACAGACCATGGAACAGCAGACAGCTGAATCTGCTCTTTAATATAGTTCAAGAAGGGATTCCATTTTTTATAAAAGGTCTGGAGCTTCTCAAGGAGTGCTTTATTTTCTCTTAGAATATGTCTCGTATCCATTGTGCAAAGGTGGGTGGATATACATCTTTTTGCTAATGCTTTGTTAATTTCTTGTATTTTTTTTCTCTTTTTTAATTCTTTTTTATTTATTTGTTTATTTTTGCAAATGTTCTAGTAATATTGGGCTTTTTTTTTTTTTTAACTTATTTGCTAATCATGTTTTTTGTCTATGTTTGTTCAATCTTGCTCAAGAACAGAACAGCAGAACCCAGATCTACTCAGCTGAAGAGTGTGTATGTGTGCGTGTGTGTGTGTACAAGGGAGATGGGAGGTCGCATTTGGGAGCTGGAGGCCAACAGGGTTTTTGGTCCATTTGGGAGAAGTGCACATAGTTCCCACGAAGGAAAGATGACTTGCTGGAGTGGAGACATTTAAAATGATGATACAGGGCCCTGCTCTCAACAGAGGAGAACAGGGACAGCGATAAAGAGCTGCTGCTCATTAGTTTAGATATCACTGACAGGCTCTGCAAAATACTATAAACATCCACTGTTTTAGTCCAGAAATAAAAGCAGAATGTCTGTCGTGGCAAGCATCTTTTAACAACCTACATGTTCTGTCACTGACATTGACCTTGGGTTTCCAGAGACAAACTCTGCCCTTTGCCAAGCACTGATGGTTCTTTAGTTATGATGCTAAAGAACAGTCATGTTTTATTGTCTCAAAACAGAGTTGTGTCATTGAGAGTCACTGTGGGAGAAGGGGAAATTTGAGCAAAGAGACCAAAGAGCTCTGTAATTCATGTTAAATGTAAAAAAGCCAAAGCATCATTCCCTCCCACCATGCCTTTGTCAAAACCACTGCTTTAATTAATTCATCAATGTAGACTTTCTCTTAATGATTTGATTATGAAAACCTTAATTAGGATTTGATGTGAAGTAACTGAAAATAAACAACAATAAGAAAATGTTGTAGTTAAGCTGAATGAAACGCCATGGGAAAAATAAAGTCATTGAGGAAGGGGGAAAACTAACAGATGAATCTGCACTGATTATATGTAAACTAGGAGTTAATTAACAAACTGTTAATTGAAAACAAGGTTTATAATGGCTAAATTACCAGCATAAACAGCATTTCTTCTGAATATGAATAATGCACAATCAGTTGTTCCTATTAGTGATTCTTCTCTTCTCGAGTTAATTTCATTATGCAAATGAAATCTAGGACTCATCGAACCTACACTTTGATCCATCCTAATTGTCCTGATCATCAAAGGCAGAGTCACCACTTGCTGGGAATAAATTGTGCACTTCTTCTCTCTCTCCTGGAATCATATGCAAATGGTATGAAGTGATTAAAATTTTATGTGTCTCGGTATGTTCAGCTGCAAGTGTTAGTCCAAGTGGCTGCATATTCATATTTCAAAGTCTAGAAGGAGAAAACTAAGAGTCAGAATTAAAAGGCTCAGATGTGTGGAGATGAAAGGGAAGTAGACTCTTAGCCTGAATGTGCACCATGAACGATGAGGTTTAAGATATGTTCTTCATTGTGATCTGTTTGAATGTGGCACATTAGACCCTTGCAAAGCACTGTGCCAAGTGAAATCCCCAAGTCTATCAAAATGTATTTCCTATTTATCCAAGACATGTGAGGCAGAGTCCAGAGGGAAATGACAGATCTGAAAGAGGACTCCCTCATCCATCAGGGGGTAATTATATATTCATACACAAAAACATAAAAACACTGAAAAAAATATCCACGTTACTCTGCAACAAACATCCAGCTCTGTATCAATTATTCATCAGCATGCATATTAAGTGACTCTGGAGTGCAGCGTGTAATGTCATACCTGTGTAAGAACCATGTGTATTTACTTTACACAACAAAATGTGTAAACTTGACTTGTTAAAATTCCAAGGTATAGTCACAGTTCCTGAGGTACAGGGTGGCAGTACAGCACTACCCTGTATGTGATGTGTGTTGAGATGGCAAGCCTGCGGTGTCAGATGCCTTTTCAAATTCCAGCTGAATGCTAGACTCTCTAGGGGAATGGTGCCCCAATTTCCTGATCTGATTTTGATGCAGCTTGTCTGTTTTAATGCCATCTCTTTAATTTCAGCATTTGCAGAAATCACCTCAAACAGAGAGAGAATATCATATTGTAATGTTTGAAATATATTAACTTTTACTCTGTGTGACCAGACTCTAAAAAAAACATATCAATAAAAGGATGTTTTTTCCCATGATATGATCTCTTTGTTGACACATCATGACATAAAAGGAAGTATGTCCCCCAGACAATAAAGGAGCCTCTGCTGGCCAGTTGACTTAAAACACACACACACACACACACACACACACATATAAATATATATATATATATATATATATATAGAGAGAGAGAGAGAGAGAGTACATAAGTATAAAAATGATTCTCATCAGCGGTATAGCAAACAAGATGTACCATTAGTTCAGATTTTTAGCAGCTGTACGCTGCACGACTGATTTTCCCAGGATTCCCCTCTTTGCTTACCAAGGGCACTTGTTTTCATCGTGGGATGCAGAAAGCTACAATACATAGGTGAATGCTGGCAGATTGTACTTACCTTTTAAGTCCAGCATTAAATTGGGCGGGTTAAAAAAAAAAAAAAAAGCCTCTTACGCACAAAAATGAAAATCCTCTCTGTCTGTTTGAGTGCTTAGGCAGTGAGCCAAATGTGTTCAGGTATCAGAGCCCTGGCTAAATCACCCCCACAGGCGATGATGAAATATCACTGTATCCCCCCCACCCCAACACACACACACACACACACACACACACACAAACAACCCCCCAACCCTCCCATCCCTGGCTCTTTCTCTCTACCTATCCATCTCTCCCTGTGGTTAATGCCAGGGCTTGGACAAACACTGTCTGGCATGCACAGTAATTAATTAAAGAGATGAATTAGTGCAGGCTTCTTTTAATGCCAATAGCAGGACATTTATGTGGGAGCTGCGAATCGTGGGCTTTAGGCAGAAATGGATCATTCCAGGGTTTTATAATGTAGATGTGTGGATAGGGATAAATCCTAATTCTCCCCTGGCTCATCTGAGCTCTTTCTATCCTCCTGACGCTGTCCTGGGCTCATTTGTCCACTCTGCCTATCTATGGCTATATCAAATACACATGCTCAGTGGAGAGGTAACTTCACGTAGCACTGCACTAAACAGATGCTTAAACCAGCCTGTGCATGAAATCCTGTCTAAGTGGGATGCACTTTACACCATAAAGCTTTATACCATTTGAATAACCTGAGAACTGGAGTCAAGAATGCAGTGCAGTATAAGCAGATAAACACAGTGAGATCTGTTTGGGTGTGTACATGATTTGTATTTGCAATTTGATACATAAAAACAATTAGTAACAATAACAATAATAATAATAATAATAATAATAACAACAACAACAACAACAACAACAACAACACATTTAAAAACAAAATCTGATAACAGGGCTCTGTAATACACATAGGAAAAATAAAGGTGCCAGCTGGAGCCAAAATTAATTTTTGAGAGTGATGCCATTGGGGAGCCTTTTCTAGTACAAAGTAAATTTCTTGCTATTGGTGCTATTGGAGAACCTACAGCTCTTAAAACACTAATAAATTTAACCTTTAGTGCTATTAATAAGGGTGAGAAACTGAGGGTTGCTACAATATATTTTGAGTCAAGTCTTCAGTAGGTAAAAACCCTATTTGCATGGGATTTGAATGATGTGGACTACATATAACTGATGAATTGCCTCCTGACCTCAGTGTTTTTTGCAGCACACTCACATGGGATTTAATAAAGTCTGAAATTTGCTTAAGTTAACCAGTGCCCCCAATGCGTCCAGTTGCATGAAGCATCTAATGCTAAGATTTTCCTGAAAAAAATGCACTCAAAATTAGAAATTTCTGGCTTATTGTGCAATTCTTCACTCTCAGTTTTGTCAGATTGAGGTAGACATTGAACACGAGAGGAAATTGGTATTTATTAGCACTAACTCTCTTTTAATTTTTTAACCAAATTAGTCACTTAATCTGAACAGCTCTTCCTTTTCAAGTAGAAAACAGCTTTCTTCATTCAGTGAAAAATTGTTTAAAAAATAAAGAATTTTGCCTATATTGAATTAGCCTCCTCTATTTGATTGCAGAAAACTGCTAAATATACTCCGGACTAAAAAAATATTACACAGTCAAATGTAAACCATGGATAAATTGACTTTATTTCAACATTTCTATTTAATATAATGTCATGTATTTTCAATCATGTGTTAACAGACCTAAAATGCAAACTGCTGCACACATTCCATTGCTGTCACTTTAAATTTCTAAATTTGAATTATCATTTGAATCAGGTAATGTAATGATGTGTTATCAAAACTTAACTGCAGCACCCTGTTTAAGTGAAGCAGTCTTGCATCTGGCACTATAGGCACGAGTTCCTTTCCCCCCTAGTTATAAGAATTAAATAATAATAATTAAAAAAAAAAAAAAAAAATAGGGTCATTCCACGTCATTTCACCAAATGGCCCATGCACTTGGGTCTCAAAAAATACTGAAAAATTCACCAGCTGTTCTTTATTTATCCAATAGGCACAGTGTAAAATTTTAGTTTGCTCGGATGGATACTTTTTGAGATATGGCCAATTTAGTGAGGGGAGTATGTGTCGATTTTGGTGCGATTTTGGCGCATCCTTATTTTTCCTCCATTTTCAGGTGTCAATATCTCAGGAACTACACCACACAGGAAACTGAAATTTGGTACGGTAATACACCTCCACCTAATTTACCAAATTTACCAAACAGTTATGATGTATGACAGGTGTTTTTGTATATTCTGAGAGAGGTTACTCATTACTGGCTACATTAGGGGGGGTTAACAGGACCTTTTGAGAATAATTTTTTAAGCTACTCATGTTAAATGTTCATAGTAGGGCTATTTGTGGGCGGACTGCAACCAGCAAAAAGCCAGCTACCCTACACTGGTTTGGTCTTGTCTTTTCAATTTGCATAAACATTTGACTGAACCAACATCTGTCAGTTTAGCCTTCAAGCGTCCATTGTGGGAGTTTACCAGATTAAAATTTCAGACATTTGTCATTTTCATCGACTAATTTTTCAAACTCATACCAATAAGCTTTGTAAATTGGAGGTAAGTTGGAGTTTTTAGAGTGAAGAACCTTTTCTTTAAATGGTTCTTCAAAAAGTCCTCAAAAGTGCTCCAAAGGCCAATCTAAAGCTCTCTTAAAGCTGCAGTGCTTTTAGTGATGAAAGCATTGGAGCAGCTGTGGTATCACTTATCACTGACACAAAAGTAATCCACACACTTTGAATAACTATAACTATAAATAACTACCTTCATCTTCATTTTCATATTTGGCTGCTCATCCAGAACTGGCTCGCAATGGCAGCAGGTTCAAGGAGGCCAGCCCAGACGGTCTTTTCCAGGGCCACATCCATCAGCTCCCTTGGGGGATTCCCGGGCTAGCCGGGATACATAATACCCTCAGTGTGTCCTGGGTCTGCCCCGGGTCTCTTCCCTGGTGATTGTGCCCTGAACACCTCCACCAGGAGGCATCCTGACAGTGCCTCCTGGTCGTCAGGATGCCCGAACCACCTCAGCTGTCTTTCAATGCGGAGGAGCAGCAGCTCTACTCCAAGCTCCTCGCAGTTGTTTGAGCTCACTTTATCCCTAAGGGTGCATCTGGCCACCCAGTGGAAGAAATTCATTTCCACAGCCTTTATCTGCGACCTCCTTTTTTTGGTCACTACCCAGAGCCTGTTCATCCTATAGCTAAACATCTCTAGGATCACTGATCCTAGAGTCAGTGATGGTCACAGTAGGGATATATATCTATATATATATATATAGATATATATAGATATAGATAGATAGATAGATATAGATATAGATAGACAGATAGATAGATAGATCTATGTCTATATCTATATATATATATATATATATATATATATATATATATATAGATAAGTCCCTCTTACCCTCATGGGGTGGTATCTGTGTCATCCTCAAGCTCAGGTCCTCTACCAGAGGCCTGGGAGTTTGAGGGTTCTGCACAGTATCTTAGCTGTTCCTAGGACTGCACTCTTCTGAACTGAGGCTTCAGATGTTCTTGGAATCTGCTGGAGCCACTCTCCCAGTCTGGGGGTCACCGCTCCGAGTGTTCCTACTACCACAGGGACCACGCTAGCCTTCACCTTCCACATCCGTTGTAGGTGCTCTTTCAGCCCTTGGTACTTCTCAACCTTTTTGTGTTCCTTCTTTCTGATGTTGGCATCGGCTGGTATCGCCACATCTATTACCACCACCCTCTTCTGCTCTTTGTCCACCACCGCTATGCCCGGTTGGTTAGCCAGGAGCTGTTTGTCAGTCTGGAAGCTGAAATCCAACAGATCTTGGCCCTGTTGTTCTTTACCACCTTCTGTGGTGTGGCCCATTGGGATTTGCGTACTTCTATTCCATACTGGGTACAGATGTTCCTGTATACTATCCCAGCCACTTGGTTGTACCTCTCCATGTACGCTGATCCAGCTAGCATCTTACACCCTGCTTCTATGTGCTGGATTGTCTCAGAGGCATCTTTGCACAGCCTGCACCTTGGGTCTGCTCTACTCTGGTGAACCCTGGCCTCTATGGGCCTTGTGCATAGGGCCTGTTCTTGTGCTACTATGATTGGTGCCTCGGTGCTGTTAGTCAATCCAGCGTTTTCCAGCCACTGGTAGGTCTTCTTGATATCAGCCACTTCTTCAACTTGATGGTGGTACATGCCATGTAGGCACTTGTCCTTCCAAGTTGTCTGCTCCTCTTCCTCTGCACTCTCATTAGGGTTCTGCTGCCCGAGGCATTCACTTAGCAGCTCATCCTTTGGGGCCATTTTCTTGATGTACTCCTGGATTTTCAATGTTTCATCCTGGACCATGACCCTGGCACTCACTAGTCCTCAGCCTCCCTCTTTCCACTTAGTCTACAGCCTCAGGGTGCTGGACTTGGGGTGGAACCCGCTGTGCATGGTGAGGAGCTTTCTTGTCTTAATATTTGTGGCTTCTATCTCCTCCTTTGGCCAGCTTATGATCCCAGAGGGGTATCTGATGACTGCCAGTGCATACATGTTGATGGCTTGGACCTTGTTCTTACCATTCAGCTGGCATTTCAGGACTTGCCTTACTTTCTGGAGGTATTTAGCTGTGGTTGACTTTCTTGTGGCCTCCTCATGGTTTCCATTAGCTTGTGGGATACCAAGGTACTTGTAGCTGTCCTTGATATCTCCTATCTTGCCGTCTGGTAAGTTGACCCCTTCAGTTCTGATCATCTTGCCTCTCTTTGAGGCCGTCCGGCCATCTGAGACCATCTTATATAGTTCCTGACATTCCAGTATCCATGTGTGTGGCATCAAGTCATAGGCTTTCTTTTAGTCAATCCAGGCAGTGCACGGGTTGGTAGCTGACTAACTTCTCTCCGTGTTGCCCTTATTTTCTAATCGTTTCTTCCATGGAGGGTACTGTTTGTTTTTTTCTGTGTCCATCTTGTACCCAAGCACCCCAAGGATTACTGTTGCTGTACTATGTATCAGCTTATAAGCTAATTAACCCTGATAAGGCACACCTGTGAAGTGAAAACCATTTCAGGTGACTACCTCTTGAAGCTCATCGAGAGAATGCCAAGAGTGTGCAAAGCAGTAATCAGAGCAAAGGGTGGCTATTTTGAAGAAACTAGAATATAAAACATGTTTTCAGTTATTTCACCTTTTTTTGTTAAGTACATAACTCCACATGTGTTCATTCATAGTTTTGATTCCTTCAGTTAGAATCTACAATGTAAATAGTCATGAAAATAAAGAAAACGCATTGAATGAGAAGGTGTGTCCAAACTTTTGGCCTGTACTGTATATATATATATATATATATATATATATATATGTATGTATGTATGTATATATATATACGTGTGTGTGTGCCTGGACTCCAGCATGGGAAATTTGGGGTAGATTGGACAATTTATAGTCAAGTTAAATCAATTTTCATGACAAAACATGCAAGTGTACTGCATCGCCATGGCAACCATATAACAAAAGTCCAGAGCTTCGCAAATAAAAATTTTAATGTTCTTCAAATGTCCTTGGTACTATGACTTTGACTCAATATTGACATGTAGATGTGTTCGGGCCTGGACTCTTATTAAGCATGAGAAGTTTGGGGCAGATAGGACAGTGGACATTTGAGATACAAAATTTCCAGTTTCCTGGCAAACATGCGAACTGACCTGCATACCACATCCAGAGCATTCAACAAAAACTCAAAGCTTTGCAAAGGTCATAGACTTTTAGATGTCACGGACCAAATTTGGAGTTGCTTAGGTTAAATCTCTAGTTTTGTTAGAGTACAGTTCTTGGAAGTGGCACAAACTGTGTAAAATTGCACAATTCAAAATGGCTAGAGTATCGCTCCAAGAGGGTTTTTTGTGAGGCTGGATATGTTACATTTGCCTACAATATTTTGTTCATCTATGTTAAATTTAAAGGTGAGTGCTTTGACTTTGAAAGTTGTTGGGTGCACAATCAAGCCAACTTGCCACACCCAAGCACAGGATCCATATCAGATATAAATTTTCACCAATTCTGATGCATGTGCAAAGTGTTGTGAGTTTTCAAGCACCCCAGCACCTCAAAAAAGCTTCTGAATCGGAAAAATAAGAAACAGAAAAATAATCCCTTCAGAACAATCTGGCCTTCACACCACTCGGTGATCGGGCCCTAAAAATTTCTTGAAGAACCAGATATTGTTCTTTCAAGAATTTTAACAAAAAAGGTCTCTAAAGAACTAAGAGTTCTTGGTGGAAGGCACTGGGTTCAATGAAGAGTCCTTTTCGCATGTTGAAAAATGCTGAAAATGAAAATATGCCCTTTAGGTTTGCTGAGCCTTGCTTGGCTTGGACCATTTACAGGACATGCGGGTCTAGTAAACTGTTTTTTTTCCTGTCTCTGATAGTGCAGATAAACGTCCCCAATGTACTTGGGCAAGGGCCCCTCCTGTGAAGTTCTATGGCTTTTCATGTCAAATTGAAGCATTACCTGTGTCACAACTCTGCTGGAACTTACTCTGTCTCACACCATCTGATTCTTACCTTGAGATACAATTTGACATAAAAATGACCCCCTTTCAAGGCAAACATCTGTCAGGTTTTGTTTGTCAGAGAGAACCAACTCCTACCACCTCTAATATATTTATGGATTTTATAGAGTGTTAGTGATATACATTAGTTGTCCATCAAATTATCCTCAAAATCACTGGACATTCTTTCAAGAGTGAAGTCTTCTGGTGGGAATAGGAATCTATAGGTTTATTGTATATAGAGGAATGGTCAGACATTGCAACTCTTAAAAAAAATTGTTGGAAATGATCTATGAGAAATATGCAAGAATGTTTGTCTGGGACTTCACTTCACAATATGGTTACCATATTTTGCCATTACACATAATGTGTGCAAATGCAAACCAATTGTGCTTTAGGTAATTCGATTTAGTAACAATACCTCCTAGTTATTTTTTGCAGATATTCTATCACATTATAATAACAAGGAATGTTATCAATAAGATTCATGTTAAACAGAGGCAATGCATGAACACACACACACACACACACACACACACAAACACATACACAGACACACACATGCACACACACCCTCCCTACAGACCCCTTCTACTCCTACATGCTGTGAGATTCAAGTGGCAAAAAGTAGACAGATCCCTACTTTGCCGCAATTAGAGTCTGACTGTTTGACCCCAACATTTAATATGCAGAGACCCTCCACTGCCCACAAATTCTTTTTCAAGGTGCTTGGTTTGAATGACTACAGTTAGGGTTTTGAGATGTCAGCTAATGTCAGTTATGTATGTATTAATGTCTTGTCACAATCAAGTGTTTTCCAGTGAAATATGAGGATTTGGTTTCTGGATTTGGGTTTAATGTGTTTTTGCCAACTGGCTGGTAGAGCCAAACGAAAGGATGGCTGCATTGGTCTGTCCTTTTGTCTATCCATTCGCCTGCCCAGCAACTTTAAAAGACCATACCAGTGATTTTGAATGTGTGGCCAATGTACTGCAATTTACAGACTGTTTCACTGTGCCCAATTTCAAGTAATCAGAATATAGCAGTGCCGCTGCTTTTAGGAAAACTAATGTGGAAGACTTTGTTACAGTGATGGAATGTGTGAAGGAAGTTTGAAGTCTCTGAAAGTTCATTGTCATATCAGAATGGAATACATGGAATCCTTTAAGACAACATATCTTGAAATCTATTGGGTGGATTACCATGACACTTGTTTAGTGTATTCATGCTACCAAGAGAAAGAACCCTGTCAGTTTTGAATGCCTCATGACCTTTCCTCTAACATCACCTACACGCCAAAATATACAAACCCTACTCTCCCACTGCTCCCCAACATGCAGCAGAGGGCTTGCACTGGATTTGCACACCATCTGTAAAATCATTGTTTCGATCAAACTTGTCAAAGTTGTTAGAGTGTATGGTCCTGATGAAAAATTAGCTTGTGGGAGAATAACACAGCCCAAATAATTGTGACTGACAGTCCAGGAGGAACAGTGGTTATCCTCACAACCATCCTTTCTCACAGGAGAAGATAAACAGCTTTTTTCCCCCACTAAATGTGGATGACAACCTTCTCTACTGCAAAGTCGAGTACAGCATCCGGTGTTGGATAGGAATCTGACGAATGATTATGTGGAGTAATGTACTGCATTTACCGGGACATTATCTGAAAGAAAATGTCTCCCCCTCAACGGTTTTTCGTTCTAAATCATGGTAAGTTATCTCATGTCTGCTTCCACTCCAGTGGCTTAACAGCACTTAACAGAATACATCGAGGTTTTGAGAAATTAGCCCGTTAAATTCTGAGAACATGACACCAAAATCTTGTCCCCAGTAGATCACTGGTCCCTACTAACATTTTAACATCACTATGCTGCATGATAGTAGACTCTATGCTAACACTTTTGCACACACTAGGTTGAGTGATAGTAAGTTCCATGCTAACACTTCAGTATATCTTGACTGATTGAGGCCATGAGTATAATTCACAGTAAACAGACTGTCCTTTTGGTAACAAAAAGATGTTAGTCTATTTATTATATGTAGATTCTACTGTTCAACTGTTACAACTGAAATATTTTTTAATCAGCATACCTTATATAAGTGATTTCTTCATGTGACTATTTAAGTGGACACTGTCGTATTATGAAAAAGAGAAAGTAGTTCAAAAAAGTATGTTATTATATTCAATTTTGCGTAGATTCATTTCATCACAAAATTAATTTATATTATTTTAAATTACTTCCAATTTAGTTTCAGCTGCTACAAATTCTCATTTTCTCGCTTTTGAAATAATATTTGTAGCTAATTATCACTCAATATATTTTGTGCTAAAGAATTACATTACATTGCATTATGTCATTTAGCAAATGCTTTTGTCTGCTAAATGACTTACAATCAGCATATTTGTAGTAGTCACTGGTCAAACGGACTATATATCAGTCTTCATCAGCCTTTTTTTTTCATAAAGGAGATCCTTACATGAAATGTCAGTGTGGAGCATTATTGTTTAACACAATGTTTAAGTGTTAGCATAAAGCACTGGAGCCAATAATTCACTGTGGACATTTTGGTATTTTCTCATCATTTAACACATGACAGTCTCCCAAAAACTCTGTATTTCTGTGTGTCCATATAATGCTGCTAAAAACCCCTCAGCAGAACTCAGACAAAGATCAGAGATGACTTCTGCGTTTGCATAATAGGCAAGTTGTCACCGAGCCCAAACTGCTCTGTTCCCTGTCACTTTCTCCTGTGAACAGTGAACTATGATGGATACTCATCCCTCCTACCCTCTCTGTCATTAGGGAAAATTAACTTGTAAAGAAAAAACACAAAAAGACCTCCCTTTCTGCCTCCCTTTTGGGGTCATCAGACCAGAGTTTTTTTCCCTTCTTCTTCTCCTGTTGTTTCCTGTTGCCAGCTGCATGAACTCTTCAGAATGTCTCGCTTTATCAAGGCCCCTGGGAAAACACGTGTACTCTCTTTTTCTCCCTTCCCCCTCATTTCTTTTTCTCTCTAACACACACACACATACACACACACACACACACACACACACACACACACACACACACACACAGGCGCATTCAAGCACATGACATACAGTGCACACACACACACGCACATACACACACACAACACACACATAAGTAGAATTCAAGTGCTGTAGTAGTGCTGCTTTGCTGAAATGTTACTGATGTTAGTAAAATAGAATTAAAATCTCTTATATAAAAAGCTTAACCAAAAGTAGACAGTAGTTTGTTTACAACAATAAACAAAGACAACATCTCAACCTCTACAGCATTTTCCCATTCCAGCCAATAGGTGTGTTTAGTCCCTTTTGCCCCATTTGTCATGGTTCTCACATCAGCATGCATTAAGACAAATTGTGCCTTACTTTTAAACTTAGTTTGAGCATACTGCTGTGACTTCTCTTAGCTCCTTACCAAGGACCAAGAACTCCTTTTCAGCCCCCTGTACAGCAGTATGTTTGAGGAAGATCCGGCCAGGTCAATAGTTTCAGACATCTCTTCATCTGATCATCCAACCAGGTCGAGCTTCTCAACCATCCTGTCTGTTTTCTGTCATCCAGATAACCCCTCTAATCTGACAGTATGTGCATCGTCCATTAGCATTCATAAAGCAGCTCTAATGAAATAGCTGAAGTTGGCCATTTCTGTTATGCTGTTTGCATCATCCCACCAGGCCGCTCTCTGCTTGACTCTTTATCTTACATGCCAAACATGTCCCAGGGTATCAGAGCCCTGTTGCTGGCTCTCTGTCTTGCTTCTGTTTTCAGATATTCAAAAACATAGCACCTTCATCACCTTCATCCAACTCCGGTTTTCAGCCACAGCGTGCAGTTAAATACAGTTTTTTTCAATTGCTTACACACAAAACCTTTATATATCACACTATTTCTAAACTCTTTCACTCAAACCTCACAACTTCACCTCAAATCAGCAAAACCATAAACTAATTCTCAGCCTTGACACAGTTTTCAATTTAGCTATTCACTTTTTGCAAATCAGTGCACACAATTCTCTAGCTAACACACAAAAATCTATCAGAAAGTAACTTGATTTCCCATTTCAAACACAACCAATCAAAATGCCACACTTATTCATCAGTGCCTCAGACTCTGTCCTCACATGTGTAAACAATAATTGCTTTACTGAACACCAACCAATCACTCCTTGACATAGGCCTATAAAACTCTCTGTCTTGAACAATGGATAACAATGCAGAGAGCCAGGGGGGTCAGAGGAAGACGCAGAGGACGACGAGTCCAGGTTCGTGGAGGACGCTTTGGAATAGTGATGGGTCGTTTGCGAACGGACCGGCTCCTGATTGGGAGCTGTGTTTTTTTTTTTTTTTTCCCAGGAGCCGAATTTTTTTTTTTTTTTCTGTGAAAACCGCACGTGATTGGTCAAGATGTGGGGTACCATCTGTCTCTGCTGAGCGCTTCACCCCGAACCGGCAGTTACACACACACACACACACACACAAACACACACACACACACACACACTCACACTCTCCTCCATATGACATGGTTGGTGTACTTTGCTTTGATGCTGTACAATGCTGCATCCACAACAGCAACTGATTTATTCAGAAAATTAAATATTTTTGGTTCCATTATTGCTTGTGTTGACTTCTATTTGCATGCTACTGTATTTTCACTCTTATATGGCAATATATCAAGAAAATCCATAGAAACAAACGAGCTTTAGATTTAGAGCAACTGTAAATGATATACACAAGTGTGTGATACAATGGGAGATGTGTTTGTGATTTGAGACAAATGCTTGCTTTTGAGATGTGTTTACAATATTTTGAATACTGTGTTTCATTTTGCAGTAGATAGGACGCATTTTGCATTTTGTGTTAGCAGTAGTTGGATTTGTGTGTAAAGTTTTGAGTATAAGACACAGAGCTTTGAAAATGTGTGTAAGCAATTGAAAAAAACTGTAATACGTTTGTACTGCTTGCAAAGAACTAAATGATTTAATGACGTATAACTTTTTCCAGACAAAAAATGTGACTGGTTTTTTGATGGTCAGTGATGGAATTGTTTGTTTGGTAGTGTTTGTTTATAAAAATATATAAAAAATATATATCAATTTGATATCACTATTTGTCATGAATTAAGAAAAAATGTAACTTTTTTTCCACCTAACTTTAATTAGGGTTCAAACCTTAATTAAAGTTAGGAAACGGTTAGGTTTAGACATAAAATGTACTTGGTTAAAGTTAGGGAAAGGTTAGGTTTAGGCATAAAAAACACTTGGTTAAAGGCAGAATGAGTAGGATTTTCCTAAAAAACAATTTATAGACCCATACATCAGTAATCCTTCTCAGTCATCACTTATGACCCTCTAAAAGAGTCTGGTAGTTTGTGTATCTGCAGAGACCCTGCCTTCTCCCTGGATTTTCTTGTTTTGCTGTGTTTGGGACAATTCTGGGCCATCAGCCCAGTGGGTGTGTGGCGGTCAGCCAATAACAGTTTGCAGCTCCAGATCAATAGCACGACATATTATTATAATAGCAAGCTATGAAAATTGTGGATGTGGACTGGAAATATAGCAAAGCAAATCACAGAGTTCTTTCAACAACAGGAGCAAATCTGGGGTTGGCTTTCACCCGTTGGTGAGCACTGAAGGAGAGGATGAGGATAAAGAGCAACGCAGAGCTGGCCTGTTTTCTGCTGGACAAGTAGATGTTGGCAGGCAAATTTTTTTTCTAAGTATGGCAATGTTACACTTTGGGTATTCATTTCATTCCATCACCGTCCTAGGAAATGAAAACTTGTTCCTGGCTTTTAGCTTAGACAGAGAGGAGGGGCCAACTTTGAATGTTGTGTTGACAAACTGCAACTGACAAATCATATTATGCAACATCATATTATTCTGCCTTTAAGGTTAGAGAGGTTGATTTTGGCACAAAAACTACTCGGTAATGGTAATGTAACGTAATGTAATGTAATGTAATGTAATGCAATGTTTGAAGAATTGGACACCACTATTGCTTCGCCCTGGACTGGAACTTGGATTCCTTGGGTGAAAGTCAGTTGTCTGACCCATCCACCACCCTACCAACCTCCAAACCTGGCTTTGAACGCAAGCAATTACAAACATTCTTGTGGTACACTAACCATGACACACACACACACACACACACACAAAACGTTCCTCTTGAAGTGCAATTGAGGATGCAATTTAGCTGTGTGAGAACATCATTTTTAGAAGACAGGGCTCTGCACCTTTATTACAGGAATGTTTTGATCCAGTAAGGATCCTCTTCAGGTACGGCAGTTTACGGAGGAAACCTCCTGTAATAACGTAATAAAGAGCCAGCGTATAAGATTGTAAATCTCACAGTATTGCTGCACACTTTTCTACTAACTTAAATTAATTTAGACTCAAACTTGCCTTTATAGAGTGCAGCATAATGGAATTTGATAGCCAAGAATATTTGTGTCTATTTGAATCTAAAGCTATCTTTAACCCTTTAGGCGCTGGAGTTTTTTTCCCGCGGCTTCTCCCGCGTCTGCCACGACAACCGCGTTTGTTTTCATCCCCGCTACATTCACCCATATTTGCGGTGTTATGAGCCCCCCCCTGCCACCTCGACCACGTCCCCTGCTTGGCGTTCGCAGAATGCTTCCACCCCGGCCACGCTGAGGTGAAGCATCCGCTATACAATGTGCTGATTGTGGACTATGGCGTGCGGAATCGCCGTCACTACTAACGTCAGTTTCTGCTTCACTGGACAACTGCTTCCTCCTCGGAATCGGAGTCAGCCAGTACCTGACGAAGTACTTTGTCGACGGTAAACCAACCTCTCGCTACGCTCAGCACTACTACCACTGCTTGTCGCAATTTTGCGACTTTGGCGCTTAAAGGGTTAAGGGGAAACATCAGGTTTTGGTGTCAGTCCCTCACAATCAAAGCAAGGCCTTGTTTCTAATGTAGTTTTGTACATTCAAGTGACTTTCAACAAAACTCCATTGTAGAAGAGGCAGATACCTGTTTCTCTACCAACAGTAGGATCAATAGACCAGTCACACGAGGCTTTGAGTTGGTGATTTGAAAAATATCGCGACTCTGACTTATCACAACTGGATAAGATTCCTCTCTTGCTGTTATGATATTCTTGCTATTGCTTTCTCCACTTGCATGGATGACCAAACAACAGAAGTTCAGGCACACAATCTGGGGTATTCAGGGAAATATTGGACATTGCTAATTGAAGTAGAAGCAGATATGTTAGGTTTACAGAAAGTATTCTGAAAGTATTACAGAAAGTATTGCACATTGAACAGCACAGATTGATTAGAGACCTTACAGTGTAAGATGATCTGAGGGTGGGGTTTTACATGAGGGGTGATTTCACACCCGTAGTCTGTTTTCAGGGGTTCAAATCTATGGAATAGCTGATGATTTGTTGCATTGCTCATTTGGTTCAAATTGATTTCAGGCAAAATATTCAATTAACCTAAATGTATGAGCTAAAGCCATGTGAGAACTTTCAGCCTGCTCACTGGTCAGGGTCAGACACATACTGCTATGTTGAAAGTTGGAGAGAGGAAGCTTGCTTATTGTTTTTCTCTTCTCTGACTTGATTGCACAAACACATTTGGCCAATATAATATCTAACATGAGAATGGAGCTTAATCAGCAGCTTTGGTATTTATTTATTATTGCAGTGCTCGTTTGAATTATATACCAATATATTTCCTTGGTGCTGCTAATGCTACCAATTTGCTTCTTTCTGTTAGTAATTATGAATCATTACTGCACACAAAAGCTACAGATACTGCTTTTATATAGTTGGGTTGAATTCAGATTCGTTCACATTCACACTGCAAACAAACTACTCCAGAGTTTGTTTGTAATTGTTTTGTAATTGTTCCGAGACCCACTCCTCAACAGGGTCTTGGTCCTGTTTTGATCTGTACCAGAGTGTGCTTGATGGTTCCACACCTGCCCAAATGAACCCCACCAAGAGGGTAAACATACCCAAGTTCAATTCAGTTGGACAAAGCAAGGCAGGTGTGATAATGCCCAAAGTAAATGTAAAATTAGTGACTTCAAAATTTTTATAAATAATCAGCAGAAGAGGGAGAAATGTCATTTGTTACTTCCATCTTTGCATACACACACATACTCGCATACTGTAGTCTCTCTCACTGTGCCCCTGTCCCACATTCTCTCAGAGTGCTGACTATTCTACATAGATATTTTTATACTCATCACAAAGGTCAAAAGTCAAGTGTTTAGTCCAAAAAAAAGAAGACATTCTGATAGGAGGAGGTTCGGTGATGGAGCCAGACTCTGGAGTCTGACTGCCACTCTGATTTCTCAGAGTAAGATGACTGATTTGGACAGACTGTTTTTTTGTCCCCAGTCACTGGTCCCAGTGTGTGCCTGTCAGCAGCCTGTAACTTTGCCTGTCAAAACTTTGCCTGACCCCTGTCATGCTGAAAGGCATGGGGCTGACACCCAGTGATGCACATACACTCTCATGCTCACACAGACACACACACACACACACACACACACACACACACACTCACACACACACATACACTTAATGATAACGACAAAGAATAGTTTGTAAACTTTGAGTTGATTGTGCTCATCACAACTTGCTGGAAGTAAAGTAGTTTGAGGGAATTGCTAAAATGGCCATACAGAACAGAACGGCAAAACAAGCATTTATTATTTTTCAATGTTACATACCTCTGATGGCAGTGAGCAGGTTATGATGGATAGTGTCTAGAAATAGAAACTGACCAAGTCACCATTCATTCCTTGGTAGAAATTAAAATGCTTTTATTTTGGTGGCTTGGTCAGTTTCAGCTAAAGAAAGAACCTTTGTCTTTATAACATCATGTTTGACCCATCCATTTCATTATTTTCTCAGACTTGCTGAGATGCAAACCCCTGCTTTACATCATTCCTCTTTTTCCTACCTTTTCTGCCACTCTGTATAGTGCCTATATAGAATGCATAGAATTCACATAAAACTTCATTTTAATTTAATTTTGGTATCTTGATTTGGAGCACAAAACGCCTGCAAAATGCCATGAAAATTATTCTAATGGCAAATAGGACACAATGCAGATTGGATGGTATACCTGGTAAAGTTGAAAAGAGCAGAGATGTGTGAGGAGATTTGGCACAGGCAGGGGAAACATTACAGCTCTCATTTAGCCACACAGAAGAACTACATAGACATGGCAACATTTCAAAATACTGAATGCCATATCAGATGTTCTTGCATATGCATGCATACATGTATTTCATAAGTGACAGACTGAATGTGAATGTGAGTGTGTGTGTGTGTGTGTGTGTGTGTGTGTGTAAGAGAGAGACAGAGTTGAGAATTGAGACAGAGAGATGTGGGAACCACATTTCTCTCTCTCAGTTCACTCCATATCCAGATAAATTATATTTATCTGGATATGAAGTACCCTACAAAAGCTGGAAGTGACCAGACAGAAAACATGAGGCTACCCAGCATGCCTTATTTTGGCTTGGATTATCATGACATCATCTAATGATACAATAGAGAACTGAACTGGAGGAAAAAAAAGCAGAGCACAGAATGTTTCACATTCCATACAATCTACACAAAGTTACTTCTGTCCTCCATGAAGCCTAACGATAATGCACATTGTATAATGAAGGGTCTTTTGTGATCAATGTTTTCTGTAATACGGCATTAGCTATGGAGCTAGTGTTGTAATAATGGATTATAATTCTCATTCTGAACGAATGAACTGCTGAATGTTGCATGTTGTAAATGAAGAGGTGTGATGAGGTGTGTGTTAATCTGCACCAAAACATTTACTTAATAAAATAATAATAAAAAAAAATAATAATAATTTAAAAAACTGACATAGGTTAATAATATTTGAGATGGACCCACATTTGCATTTCTGTTTTTTATTCTTATTTGTCTCAGCTGAGTATGCTCCTTTTGCAGTCATTATGTAAGAATATTCAACTGCACATCAAAAATATATGGATGTAATCTTAGACATTGCTTTGAGCCTTTTGACTATCAAAGATGTCTTAAGCGTTTTTCTTAAGTTTCCATGACTGCAGGAGGAGCACAAGACAGTTATATTGGCCTAACACCAGTTCTCTTTTGCACCCACTGTGTTTTAGATTTTACTATAAACTCACTGATGCCACTTTTAATTTAATGTGGCATATTCCAATTAAGAAAATAGTTGGTTTAAATATTCCCAAGGCTATTTGCTGCTTATGTTCTATTGAATCAAGTTTTCAGCCAAACCTTTCTTGATGATCAAAATTTCATTCAGAATTGGTGAAATTTTAGGCTCAGTCTAACCCCAGCAAACTATGACTTGAATGTATGATGAAGTGGTGAAACTCAGACAGAAAAGCCTTATTTTATGGGCAGGGCAGGGCTAAACTTAACCACCAAAACATGGAGCCAAACACCAAATCCAATACTCCATCTTCTCTCCAGTCTTAGTGAGAAAAACTATGCATGGCAACAGCTTGTTTCCTGTCTGATTTGAGGCCTGATTTATTTGTGGACTTTTTCATGCACAAAAAAGTGCAAGTTCTGTCCTTGATTTACCAGCACAGCTGAAACCTGCATGTGCAGCTAAATGTGTATGTATTTTAGTGTGAAAACATGGGAGGAGGGAGTACAAATTCAGTCAGATGACACGCTAGATCTTATTGATCATAACTAGTGGCCAGTGCAGCAAAGGAAATAGCACCTATAATTTAACACATTTGAAAAGTACATCTTAATTCCTTTACAGCACCTTTGAAAGTTTCAGTTTGCCATTCAGTTCATCCTAGTGCATACAATTACCCACTTAATTGAAAAATTGTGGCTGTACAAAATTGTGCACCCCAGCACTGAATTGCAGGATGCTTGATAAATCAGGTCCTTGGTCTTGAGTCTTGTGAGTTACAGCCTGTCAAGTCAAGCTTCTCAGCCATTTTAAGCTTATTATTAACCTTAGGTGCTTGCTGCTATGATGTGGGAATATTCAACAAGCCTGGTGATGTGAACAGGGTTGGAACTTAGTGACTTAGAAGCATCAACAGGATCAACATACTGAGCCAAGCACCTTCACTGACTTGCTTGATAAATTAAATTCTTGTCAATTATGGCATAGGATAGGGAAAACAAGGCGTGAGAAATGAGGCTGTGTTATCTTAAAGTGATGGTTTGGATTCATACCCATATAGTCATATTTGCTGGTCTATGTGAGTGTAATACATGCACCAAGTTTGGCCCATTAAATCCTTCCTCTCCTTCACAAGCAGTGTCACTGCATCAAACAGTGCTACTTTTTTGGAAATTAGCTAGCTGAAGAGGGTGATGAAAGTGTGTTTAAGAAATGTGTGTTGTGCATCCTTCAATAAAATTTCAGCTTTGTGTCATCACATCTTTTCATCAAATTATTTTGTTTTGCTGTCTGTATCATTTTGGAGCAGTTCACTCCTGGTGAAGCTCTCGTTCTCACAACAGGGAAGGAGTTAATGGACCAAACTTGGATATATTACACTCACATAGACCGACTGATATGACTATATGGGTAAGAATCTGGACTATAGTTTAATATCAGCAGAAATACCAGTATTAGAGATAAATGAGAATCAGAGATGATGTGCATTGATTCTACAATAATATTAAAACAATATATACAGAAAGAAGAAATTGGGAATATGTCAGAAAAATACCCATATAACCCATATATACACTGGAATATTGCACTATTGAATTATCATAAAGTTCTACAGGCATATGTACAGTTAAATAGTTCAAGAGTGTACAGCTATGCAGTCTGTTAACTCAGGCTGTCTGACCATCAACGGGACACATTAAAAAGTCTGATGGACACAGGATGGAATGACTTCCTGTGGTACATCTTGGTGGAATCAGTCTTGCACTCAATGCACTCCTGTGCTTGACCAGTGTGTCATGGAGTGGGTGGGAGACATTGTCCAAGATGCCACGTAGCTTGGACAGCATCCTCCTCTCTGACAGGTCCACCCCCACAATGTCACCAGCCTTGCAGTTGTTGAGTCTGTCGGCGTCTACTGCCCTCAACCTGCTGTGTGTTGCTGCTGTGTTCCTAGCCCAGTCCAGTGTATTGTCTATGTACACTCCCAGGTACTTGTAGTCCTCCACAATGTCTACACTGACCCTGTGGATGGAAACAGAGGTCACTGGTGTCTTGTTCCTCCTCAGATTCACAACCAGTGCCTTAGTCTTTGCCACATTGAGCTGCAAGTGGTTCTGCTCACACAGTGTGACAATCTAGAATTATTCAAAGCAGACCTTTTTGGCTTGTATCATCCTCAGGCTTGATAAATGATCTCAGCTGAATTAGTTCATCACCTAAGCCAGGGGTCACCAATCATGTGCCATGGAGGGCCGAGAGGCTGCAGGTTTTCATTCCAACCAAGACCTCCACCAGGTGATTTCACTGATTAGCTCCTCCTTTCTGATACAAGGTGAGGTGATCAGTGAAATCACCTGGTGGAGGTCTTGGTTGGAATGAAAACCTGCAGCCTCTCGGCCCTCCATGGCACATGATTGGTGACCCCTGACCTATGCTGTCATCTAGGTCAGATGGGTATGCAGATGTCAGAACTTTGGCTTTCTCAATTACTGAGTCACTGGACTCAGTAATTTGCCAGCCTTGGCCCACTGCTTACCTGGGGCCAGACTCCAGAGTCTCCAACATTAGAGGATAATCTTAGGGTGCTGGCAGCACCAAGGAAGGATCAGGGAACACAGGCACACTGCACCACTAGTGTAATAAATGTGGGTTTGTCCAAATCAGCAGGAAATTACTGCTATGACAGAGCCTTCAAATAATCAGTTACAAGATGATGAGGTACACAATCTTTATTAGGTTACACAATGGAAGGTAAGCAACTCATAAAAAGGGTGAGGAGTTGTCAGGACAAGGCAAATAGTCACTCCAGGACAATTAAGGTTTCAGTTAATTCACACATGTACATAGACCATTAAGGCATGCTTCACAGCACACTAGTTGAAGATCCACCACACACAGAGCTACATTAGCTTCACGGCACACCTGAACACGGCACGCTGAATTGAAGAACTACTACACACTGATTTACACCCTCACAAGAGGCACTGCAGTACAAAACACAAACTCACTGGAACCCATAAACTGTCCCGCTCTTAACTGTTAACCCTCCCCAACAGTCCTCCCTCTCCCCACTATAAAAGCTAACATGCAAAAAATAGGCTGACCTACACACAATATAAAAATATAATGTATACAAATAAATGTCTTTTAGATTAAAAGTATACTTATCTCGCCCGCTTGGCGAGACCCTCCCCCGGTGTCTGAGCTTGTGTCGTCATCCAACTCCCTGGGGAGATGGCTTCGTTGGATGGCGAGGAGATCCAGCCAACAGCAGATAAGTGTGACCGCTGGCAGCACGGCAGCACACTGGAGCGAGGCCGACTTCAGCACTCTCTATGCCCGGCCCTATTTTACTACAGGAGGTAGCAGACCTCCCCTCCTATCACAGGAACAGCTCACCTGGCTACCTGTCTTCACCGCCGGCAGCTCTAAATCACTGCGAACAGCACCCTCCCACAAGCTACCAGAGTGCCGAGCCGCAGTCTTGTGCTCCAACAACAAAATGCAGCCTCTGCTTGTCTTTTATTGTTCATCTCTCCCACACCCACAATCAGTCACACCTGAATCAGTTCAGTCATTAAGGAGTCCCAGCTGATGACGTCACTAGCCAGTGCGGCCACAGCTCGCTCTCACCACACTAGTTATAGGAACATCGACATTCATGTTGGTACCAACAATGTGAGGATGAAGCAGTCTGAGATCACAAAGGCTAGCTTAGTCAGGAAACTTGAGTTGTGTCGGCATCGATTAATTGTCTCTGGTCCCTTACCCATTAGGGGTAATGATGAGATGTACAGTAGGCTCACCTCAATGAACTGCTGGCTGGCCCGTCACTGTTCTGAGCAGGGTTTTAGTTTCATGGATAACTGGCCTTCCTTCGTGGGCTGCCTGTACCTACTGAAAGCAGATGGCCTTCACTCTACTGGGGAAGGCACATCAGTGTAGCTAATGTGACCTGTCAGGGTATTTCTCACACCATAGATTATCAGACTGTTAGCTTGGCTTATAACATTGAGACAGTGTCCCTACCCCGCCAACCTGCTTACAAGTTCCCCTTCCCCAAATCTGTGAATCACAGTAATCTACAAATCATTCCTACTACTGTTAGAGATGAGTTTTGTATCAAAGCACCTAATAAATTAGAAAACCAAGTTCCTAATGTTATCAAAACTGACTACATACTGTCCTAAGTGCAAATCTTTAAAATTGTCAACTAATTATACAAGATGTCTCATTCCAATTAACATTTCACCTGTGGTAGGCCTACAGGTCTGCCTACCACTGATCACGGGAGCAAGTACCTCAAATTTGGTTTCATAAACATCAGATCATTGACTACAAAAGCCTTACTCATAATGATCTGATTGTTGAACATAGTTTTGACATGATTGGTCTATGTGGAACATGGCTGAAACCAAATGTTTTTCTGTTCCTAAATGAAGCTTCCTCACCTGATTATACCTCCACCCATGTAGCTCGGGCTCATAAACAAGGTGGAGGTGTTGCCTTAATTCATAAATCTATTTTAGTTAGGCAACCTTGAAACTAAATTCAAATCTTTTGAAGCTCTTATTTTAAGTCCATCGCCTTCAGCCATGAATAGTCTTTGTTCATTCTACATAGTGGTACTCTATTGACCTCCTGGCCCTTATTCTCAGTTTTTTGGAGAATTTGGAGAATTTATTTCTGGTTTGGTTACTCATTCTGACAAGATCCGAATTCTTGTTGATTTTAATATCCATCTGAATAAGGCTGATGATCCCCTAAGTAAAGCCTTTTTAGATCTTACTGATACTTTTGGATTGGCTCAGTCTGTTCAAGAGTCAACTCACTGCAAAGGTAATATCCTTGATCTGGTCTTGTCTAAAAGTATAGCTGTTTCTGACTTGACTGTCTTGCCAGCCACATCCGCTGTGTCAGATCATTTTTTCATTAAATTTGAACCATCGGGGCGCCCCGGTGGCTCACCGGTAAAGCGCGTGCACCATGTACCAGAGCTCAGTCCTGATCGCAGCGACCGGGGTTTGAATCCGACCTCAGGTCCCTTGCTGCACGTCATCCCCTGCCTTTCCTGTCTATCTCTACTGTCAAATAAAGCAGAAATGCCAAAAAAATAATTTGAAGCATCACTGGCCTGTCCTGTTAATGGTGGCACAGATGTAACTGCCAGTCGCCATTTCACCAGCAGCTACCTGAAGTATTTGGCTCCTATCACTGTAGAGACAGGCTCTGTTGAAAATCTCACTAGTACTTTAAATGTGGCTCTCTCCAGTCTCAGGGGTCTAAGGACAGAGGATGGTGTATTCCAGTAAAGCTCCTTGAGACAAATTTGTAATTTGTGATATTAGGCTATATAAATAAAAATTGACTTGACTTTACATGCACACACACACACACACACACACACACACACACACATTTGTTGTGATGTCTTCAAAGTTAATTTTTAAGCTATTCCTTCAGTTTTCCAGTGGGACTTTTTTATTGACATGAATGACTAGGCAATCAAAAAACATGACCCTCACAGTGCTCACTGGATTGTCCAGGTCAGCTTGCAGGTAAATGATGGCATCCTCAATTTCTAGTCAGGGCTGGTAGGCAAACTGGATGGGGTCCAAGAGTGGCTTAACCATGGGCTGGTGCTGTTCCAGTGCAACTCTCTCCAGGGTTTTCATGACGTCAGAGCCACCGGTCTGTAGTCCTTGAAGCCACTGGGATGCGGCATTTTGATGATAAGCAGATTGAAAAACAGACTCAACTCATTGGCCCTATCTAAGCCTCCCTCAATCATGTGTCCCTTTTCCATTTTAGCTAAAAGATATCTACTACCTAGGGTTCTTAATGACAAACAAAAGGTTTGCACACACTGCAAAAACGCAAAATCTTACCAAGATTATTTTTCTTATTTCAAGTCAAAAATGTCTTATTTCAAGTCAAAATATCTCATTACACTTAAAATAAGACATGATCACCTCAGAAGTAACTTGTTTTTAGACAATTGTCTCTTGTTTCAAGTGAAAATTTGCTTGAAACAAGTGAAAATTTGCTTGTTTCATTGGCAAAATTTGCCAGTGGAAAAAGTGAAAATTCACTTGAAACAAGTGAAAATGAGCTAGAAACAAGAAACAAATTTTGCCAATGAAACAAGCAAATTTTCACTTGTTTCAAGCAAATTTTTGCTTGAAACAAGAGACAATTGTCTAAAAACAAGTTACTTCTGAGGTGATCATGTCTTATTTTAAGTGTAATGAGATATTTTGACTAGGAATAAGACATTTTTGACTTGAAATAAGACAAATAATCTTGGTAAGATTTTGAGTTTTTGCAGTGCACCAGAATAGTTTTAGGGACACAGCAAATGCGTTCTTGCAGTCTATCAATTCAAAGAAACAGTGATTGGTAAAGCAAGAAAAAAACTGAGCCGTTGCTGCAATGGCCAATGGATAGAAACTGGGTGTATTGCTCTTCTTTATGGCATAGATCATGTTCCTGCCTGAACTTGTATGCTACACTGCAAAAAGTCAAAATCTTACCAAGATTATTTGTCTTATTTCAAGTAAAAATGTCTTATTTCTAGTCAAAATATCTCATTACACTTAAAATAAGACATGATCACCTCAGAAATAACTTGTCTTTAGACCAGTCCTTCTCAAATAGTGGGGCAAATCTTGCCAATGGAACAAGCAAATTTTTACTTGTGACACAAGTGAACAAGTAAAAATTTGCTTGTTCCATTGGCAAAATTTGTTTCTTGTTTCAAGCTAATTTTCACTTGTTTCAAGTAGATTTTCACTTGAAACAAGTGAAAATTGTCTAAAGACAAGTAATTTCTGAGCTGATTATGTCTTATTTTAAGTGTAATGAGATATTTTGACTAGAAATAAGACATTTTTACTTGAAATAAGACAAATAATCTTGGTAAGATTTTGACTTTTTGCAGTGTATAAGCTCCAGGTGACCTGAGCCCTTGCAACCGAAAACATAACTCATTAATTTTAATGTCAGGGAGACTTTTTCAGTCCAACTCTGTGCTTCTCTTAATACCGTGACTTGTCCAGCAAGGCTGTGTGTTCATTCTGCTGCAGTGATTCAACAGTTGTTGAATAAACATCTGTCTGTATTTTTTTTAACCTAACTCAGATGTGTAAGGCAAGGTGGAGCAGTCTCCTGAAAGATGCTAATCTTTTCCTCTAATTAAACGGTGCAGCCAACCAGAGAGACACAGACTGGATGCAAATGAGCGAGCGGTCGCTCACCGTAATGTTCTAATTAGGGTAATTTGATAAAATCTGTTCCAGTTGTTAGACATAATTGTGTGTTTCCTTGATCTCTCCTTCCCCCTGTTTGTTGAAATGGTGAAGACAACATGCTGAGAGAGGGTCCCTTCCTCCTGTGGTTTGCTCACTACTTCCTGTGTCTCTACCTGTCAACAGTTTTATGCAAAACCCACTAGAGTACCAGTAGCTGCTCAGCATGCGATGATTATCAACAAAAAATTATGGAGCGATATTTAGAGAGGATAGTGAAGTGCTTTTATACCGGCACAGCTGACTAGCATATTAGTCTGTCAATCCTATGTCTATAAAACATTCAAAAAGATATATGCATTTGTTGATAAAAAGAAGCAGCATGGGTCATGAAGCTGGTGAATTTTACCATCAGCTGATTGTATGTATCTTAGTAGATTCAATTTGTTTTAGCTTACTGACATAAATTATATTTTTAATTTATGCAGACAGGCTGCATACCGCACCAACATCATAGATTATATCTGTGTATATAATGATTTCTCAATAGAATAAGACAAATAGTGCATTATCAGGTTTGGCTTGATGAAGTTTGTGTATGTGTGTGTGTGTGTGTGTGTGTCTACAGTACATCTAAAGACTGAAGGCATGTGATGTTTTTACTGTGTCTTTTCCTGGGACTGAGGCTTTGATGTTGGTGACGAGGCCTCGGGGCTCTGTCAGAGGAGGAGGAGGGGATGTGAAAACAAAAAGGCAGGGAAGCTTTGAGACATTACATAAGCACTTAGCAACATGAATATTCCTCAAATACCTGGCATTAGGGAAACCTAATCTGCTTACAGAGACATTATGGGATGCGCTCTGCTTCTGTGACAGGTGTCTCTGCATTAGGCATCTACTGCCGAAGATTATCAAGGCACTGATGCTATACTCATCTTGAACAAAAGAGAGATAGAGAGAGAGAGAGAGAGAGAGAGAGAGAGAGAAGCTGGAGTGAGGGGGGAATTTAAGCCAAATAGAAGAGATTCAGAGAGATATGAGTAGACAACAATTTCCAACACACTGCATTTCATGCTCTGAAATACTCTATAAAAGTGATATATGCTCTGTGCTATTTACTAGCATGTGACACAAATGGAAACTCCCACTGCAAGCTGAGAATCGCAGCGAGTACCTACAGTACACACAGTCACAGGGTCCTACCATATGTCAGAAATTAAACAATAATGATACTGCAATCATAACAGAGAATGTGTTCATTGTGATTATCAGTACAAAAGTGATATTGCTAAGAATGGTTAAGCGTGTTGCTATTTAAGAGATAGTCTAAAAAAACAATAGAATGCAAGCAACAAGAGAAATCAACCACAGTGCGTGGCTACAGAACAGACTGTGCTAGTCACAAGATCATACCATTTCCAAAATTACACAGCAATGGTCTTGCAATTATAACAGAGAACAAGTTCTTCACTGTGATTATGGGTACAACCGTGATTTGGCTTGTGTGCACTTTCTGAAAAACAGGAGGAAGCAAAGGAAATCACAAGCTAACCTACTGGTTACCACAAGAGTTAACATATTCCATTTATCAACATGGTTATGAGGAATTAAGTAACTGTAATCCCTGCTAAGTGCAGTGTGACCTCACCTTTGTGACTAAGTTACTTGGGTCAGCCATACGGGACCCACCACTCTGTTTGAAGGCTTCTGATACACAGGAATGTGTATTTGTGTTTGTAATTAAAGTCACACTGAAATGACAAATTAGTTGTTCACCTTATTAGCTAATTCTCCATATCATAATATAGACTACACCTGTTTAGCAATAAATGCCAAATAGCCGAAATTTAATCATTTTGAAGTAGTAGTTGATACAATTTGGGTGGCAATCAGTTTTGGTGTTCAAAAACACTTGTGCATCCCTGCCTCCTTAAACCACCACTTAGCAACGACGCTGGAATTCTGTAGTATTTTCATGGTTTTATGTGGCAGTGCACTCACATAAATCTATCTAAAATTACATTAACCACTCTTATGCTTGCCTGCTTCACTTTGATATAAATTAATCACCCACTTGACACATTTACTTGAACATCACAAATATCATTTTGATTTGAATGGGGCAATAATACCAGGAATTCTGAGTCTGTACTGGATTAGTTTAGGAGCTGATTCACCAGCACGTTGTATCAATTGCTTGTATGAATGTATGATAGCCTTCCCACACGGTTAAATGAATTCCTATAGCCATCTGAGGGCAGAAGGTCAGGTATGTTGCTCGATCTGTGACTTCTTAATTTGATGCATGCATCCTTTCCAACAGGTCTCCCAAAAGTGGCACTTGAAACATCACATTTTTAATTGCAAAAGAGAAAGGCCTACGCCAGCACCAAACCACATGATGTAGTAGAACAGTAGCATGGCTGTAAATTAACTATTGCAATTAAATTTGATAGTGATAGTACAGGGAACAATTGTGTCTGTTTAAGAAAACTAAAACTCTGGAAACAAAAATACGACAAGTTGCTTAAGTCAGGATTTTTCTGAGGAGTCGTTAGTTTACACAATCATGTAAATGGCACACAAATTATTTCTGGAAAATTATTACCTGCCCAGAGAATGAATTTAGTGACTTTGAAATGACTATGCAACCAGCTTTACCCTAACTGTACCATGTTAGAATATCCATTATCACTATCATCCTCCTTTTCATTTCACTGTTAAAAGGAAGGCTAAGGAAATTCACTTTGACCTCTCATTAGCAAACATGACTTTGACTGACATCCTCAAATCAGCTCTTTTCATCCCTGAGCCACACTCAACCAAGCAGACAACCATTCAAGTTGCATTAAGACTGCCCATTAAGACAACAGTTCCGTGTTACAAGAAAGTCACTGGAGTACCAACTAACTTCATTTGGCGTTTGAAGCTGCAAGGATTGGAGTGGAGACTGAGAAGTTACAGTTGGTAGCTACCGTAGTTAGTGAGCTAACTATGTCTAATGTGTCTAAAGTCAGGTATCTCTCATTGAAAAAGAAGTGGGTCCTTCCATTCGTTGGAACAAAATAAATGCAGATACCTTATCATTTCAGTACCTTTTCTTTATACCCAACCATTAAGATAGACTAGTAAGTAGAAATGTAGTCTGCTAAATTATTACATTAAATTTGGTAAAGGGACTATTCTGACTTTTCAAGGCATCAAACCTCAGAATTTAGGACTTAACTCTTGACTTGGACTTGACAGTCTTGATTTATGACTTGACTTGACTTGACTTGGGGCCTACTTAGACTTGGGACTACAAAACAATTCACCTCTGAGTTTCAAAACCCCAACCTTAACCAAAACGTTTTAGTTGTCTAAATTTTACCTATGGTTAATCAAGGACTTAATCTAAATTGTTTTAAAGGGTTATATGGCTGGCAGAGCCAGCCCAAGCCTTCATGAGGCCCTACGCAGAATTTGATTTGGGGGCCCATCAGCGCTGCCAATACTAATGACTATTGTCAATCCTTAATCATTCACAAATGGACTATAAAGCTAACACACCCATTATCAGTTTTATTAGTTGCACCTGTGTTGCTTACATCATACCAGTTTTAGCATGGCATCTTATTATTCATCTGGGGCCTTTAATCTTAAAAGGTAGCAAATTCATAAGGTATTTATTTTGAGCAATAATTAACTATTAAAATCAAATTACTAAGATAAGCAGTTCTTCCCTCAGGAAAGTTTCTTTCTTAAATAAAAAAATGAAAATGTAAAAAGACAATCTTAAATAAATAACAAATTAATGACATAAAATGAACAGAGAAAGATGTAATAAGATAACAATAATGGTTCAAGACTAAAATGCAAAGGTGAAAATTGTTTTTGAAAACTATGCACAGATGTGTAAAAGGTTAAAAAAAAAAATCCATCCAGCCACACCAGCAGAGGTTGAAACAGACACAGAAGGGACAGTAGGGTCAGTGGTTGCAGGGGCTAAAGTGCTGCTTGCCCTCAAAGGAGGATGGACTTTACATGAGAAAACAAACAAAAACAACAGCTGTGCCATTCCTATTTTTCTTGCATATTGTATCTACAAACCTTCCCTGAATCCTCTCAAATGACAAATAGTTTCATTCGGAAATAACCACATAACTGATATTTAGCTGAGCAGAAATCTAGAGTCATGTTTTTATTCATAAATGTACATGACTGTCATGAGGGGCGATTTTAGGATTCTGAAACATCTGGGGCTTAGCCCAGAGAGAAAAGTTAATGCGCGTGCATAGCGCGTGCTGCAAATTTTTTCATAAGCCATACTGCACATGCATGTTTTTTCATACTGCTTAAATAAACAAAATAGGCCTTTTATTAAAGCTTCAAATAGCTACCCAACTGCTGTACCTACCTGCTTATCTCAAGTTTCATTCATGTTATTTCAGACTAAAATAAATACAAGTGAGACAGACAACTAGCGCACATTATCTCTTTTATTAGGGACCGAGCCCTGTGTATGCTCCACTATAAACCACACTCACATTTCAAAAGCATAAAATGAAACTACAGAGTTGTCACTGACAGCTCTGTAGTTTCACACTGACCGCTCAGCTGAAGCTTGCCAGAACCTGGCGTTAACCCTCAGTATGCCAAATGCTATATTACCGGATTTAATGATAATAATAATAATAATAATGATAATTTGTTGTTATTTCTATCTGTTAAAACATTGAAACTACAGCATAGGAGAAGCTCTGAGAGTGCAAGCGATCTTTCTGTAATCTTCTCTATCTTTTTTATTTATTTATTTATTTTTTTTACAGTAAATTAACATTCGGGGCTAATTACAAAATATCCGGGGCTTTAGCCCCGAATAAAACAGCCTAGTGACGCCACAGACTGTCATACAAATCCATACTTACATGTATAATTTGGTCACAATATGCAAAAGTATTTCAAAAGTCAAACATCAAAATATAGGCAGGTTGACGTGTGGTCACATATTATATAACAATAATGCTCTGGGATGGAGCTGCAGTCCTTCATCTCCTTCAGGCTGTACACACTCCAGCTCTTGGACTTGTTATTGTAGTACAGTCTACACCTTGGAGAGGAAGTCAGTATGTTTGTAGCTCCAGCTGTACAAAGCAAGACATTTAGTGTACAACAGCAACGTGAGGCTGAAACTAGAACCTGAAAAAAATAAAATAAAATAAAAACAGGAGTCCCAGGTTTCTGGAACAAGCTTGTCGATGTATGTGCTGAATACAAACAAACATTGGCAGCATCATAACAAGTTTTTGTCTTGATACCTTATATTTTGAAGTAAAAATACATGCTGAGACGTTATTTATTTCTGTGCCACAGTCAAAGTTTGCATAAGCAACATGCACACACACACAACTCAATACAGTAACATTAGCACCAGAACCAGACAACATGCTGCTAACTAAGACAGAGGACAGCTAGTCAACAAAATTCTTCTGTCAAAATGGGCTGACTTGGATTATGAACAAAAATCAGTGAATCAACAACTTTGCCAAACATTGAGCAACCCAGAATAGTAGCATGCTAGGCTTAACATGGCATGCTTCTCCATGTTTGTTTGTGTTGGCAAAGTTGTAAACGCGCTAGTTTCTCTCTGTGATCAAAAACTAGCACGTCTTGTGCCCACGCTACCCGCTATACATTATGCTGACTCTGTTATTTGCGCCTGGAGGTGTGTCCGTGGGCGTGTTTCATGCGCTTTCCCTACAATTGCTATCTTGAGCACACACTTTAGGGAAAGCAGATAGCGGGTGGTCAGGACCACCTGCTATCCCATTTGGGCTGTTATGAGAGCGCGCCCAGGTGGCTTCAATGCGCGCCTCGACGGAGCCTCGCCACGCACACGGTCAGACTGATACCGGGACGCCGCCGGAATGGACTGAGTATATTACTCATATAGACTGTTTAGAGGAAAGACTGTTTTAATTGGACACTTATGCCAGCACGTTTTATTGTTTTATCATAAGCCAGCAGCTGTGCTATATTTTTATTTTTAATATTTTATTTGCCCAATCTACCTTGTCAATAAATTAGTTTACACATAGTTCCACCTCTGCCTCTTGTGTGTCTGTGGTGTGGCCCGGGGATTTTACTCAATCAGTACAACCTTGTGACACGTCCACTTGGACACATGTGGCTCCACCTCCCGAATTAACTCGCCTATAATATAATATATAATATGTATATAGCCAACTTGCTTTAGCCTCAGTAGAAGCCCTGAGAAAATCTACCTCCCTCTCTCCATCGCGGGTTTAGGATTTAGGATTTAGGATAGCGCATCCTGCCCTTAAAGGCAATGGCACCTGGCACACTGATTGGTTTAACTGGCGTAACGCCCAAAACACGCCTATGCATAATATAGCGGGTAGTGCAGGTGTTTTACGGATAGCGGGAGGTGCACAAGATAGCAACTTTTACGGGGGAATGCCTCTTACGCAATGCTAAATCCCCAAATAACGGGTTTAGGGAGTCTGGCACAAGATAGGGCCCTATCCAATATTTACTCTAGTCTGCTTCTTGCTCGCTTACCCTCTCTTGTTATCTTCCTTGCTTCCTCCATCAACATTTTTTTGGGTTTCTTTGGCTCTGCTATATGGGGCTCTAGTTTCCCGGCGCAGCGCAGGGTGGTGCAGTGAGGCGAACCCCGCGCAGAGCTAGTTTGGACCAGCGCAACCCAAGGGGCGCACAGTTTTGTATTTTGGCAGACTAAGGTGCGCCGAGATGGGAGTGGCGTTGCAGCGGGGGGAGGTGTCAACAGATTCAGCTTGGCGCAGTGACAGTTTTGTGCCAAAAAGCGTTGCCGAGGTGCGCCAAAAGCTCGCCTCCTGAAACCAGGTCTACTTTCGGCGCAAGGCGGAGCGCAGCTGGTGTAGTGGAATTTTGGCTGACAGGCGGGCAGTGCGCACACGTCACCAAAACCTCACAGATTGTCAGACACAGTAACAATGCAATAAATACCCACAAAAACCACTATTCAATGCTATAATCTCAATCAGCGCATAAATGTATCTCCATATCGACTGTCCCGTCACAACTGATGTCAGATCAAAGGAGATTGGCACCGTTTGGCAGCGTCATGGAAACCCAACCTGATCACCTGTCAGTCAAACAATGTGTCCAGTACGGTGATGTCTTTTTTCCAGTCATGGTGTCTGGAGCTGCTCCTGTTAACTACACAGTTCTTCTTCCATATCTATAAATATTCCACACTGGGTTTCCGTTATCCAGTAATCACTGGACTATGACTGGTAAAATCTGCCAAAGTCCGGAAATTTTTAAATGTCCGGTGAAAATATTCCCTCTAAGCACAATTTGAATTTTATTAAAACAGTCAATTTCCACATAATTTTATTTATTTATTTATTTATTTTAAAAATAGCCTGCGTGATCCCTGTCTCCAGTGTACCAGAGAGAGAGAGAGAGAGAGAGAGAGAGAGAGAGAGAGAGAGAGAGAGAGAGAGAGAGAGAGAGAGAGAGAGAGAGAGAGAGAGAGAGAGAGAGAGGCTTTTCTCTGCAGAACCGGATCAAAACAGCGCAGCGAAGTCGCCTGGAGGAGAACAAGGTCACAAGACTGATGCGCATTGCAAGTTGTGGAGAGACACTTGAGACTTTTGATTTTAATTCAGCTGCTGAATTAAGTTTTTATTGCATCTATTTGATTTCAAGTTGGCAGCACACGGCGTTATTAAAATGCTATGAGCCAATTTTTTTGTTTGCAAATTGTAGTTGCAACTCTTTGCAATTGTATGCAATGTTCATGTTAAAAGAGCACAGGCTTGTGCAATATTTATTTATTTATTTTAGAGGTTACGCACGTGAGTCAATTGACGGCACTAATTTAATTTGATACAGCCTGCTTTTCAATAAAAAGATTACTCTATAAATTGACATGCCTTGATATCATTCTTATGTAGCCTGCATATAATTTTAAACTCAGTAAATTCAGATAATATTTGACCGGAATTTCAAACATTTGTCCGGTAAATTGAAAACCTGCCGGTCACGTTGTCCAGTGCCATTTTTTTTCTAATGGAAATCCTGATTCCACACATATTGAAAATGTAAAATGCATCGGTTCCTTGCCAGACACTGGGCGTTTAGAACAGTGAATGTAAAAGCTTTCATGAACCGGATTTTGTTTTAATCTCTAGTGTGTTGTTGCATCAGTAAGTGATGGAGTCGAAAGTTGCAAAACAAACATGTATTTATATGAATATGGCGAGGATTATCCTTTGAGGTAAAAACATTCATTAAAAATGGGGGCTTCACAGTAAAATTTATATTTGCTCGTAAAAATCAATAACTTTAACAGACGGTGACAGAGCTGGAAAAAAAAAAGAGATGCGAGGCAGGCAGGTAATGGAAAGACAGGTGACTCAGGAAGACGAATTTAAGGATAGATGCATGCATGGATGGATGGGTGGATGGATGGATAGATGGATGGATAGATGGATGGCAGGTAGCTCCAGCAACATTCCAGCAGCCAAGACTGGCCTCATTGTCCTGAGTGTGTGTTGCTGCTGCTCTCTTCTTCCACGTCAGTTGTGTAAACTTTCATTGTACCTTCACGCAGCGCATTTTAAAGGCGAGGACAGGGGCTCATTTGATTGGTTTAAAGTGAATCGGCTGTGTCAAACCCACTCCACGCCTTCTCTCCTCCCTTGCGCTGGTAGGAGGAACGGCGCAGTATTTGCACCATGGCGCACGGCGTGCCAAAATTGCAAAATCCATTTGGCCACACCCAGTTGGCCCCCGCCAAAATAGAAAATAGAGCCCATGATTTCTGTACTGAGAACAGCTAGTGATCTTAACACAGTTGGTGCTGGTGACATGATGGCGTAAGCCTGTTACATCCTGTCTGCGACCTGCTCCTCCAAACCTACATAGTGTAGGAACAGGCTTTCTGGACGCAGAGTGGCTATAACAGAGATACAATTCATTCCATGTCAATGATGTTGAAGCTGTTGTTTTAAGGAAAAATGTTACATAATGTTGCATTAACATTAAAATTGTGTTTTTGTATCATTACCGTTGTAATTAATATTTCATCAAAAATTACAAGTGACATCAAAGGTTTTTGGGGGCCCCATGGCCACTATGGGGGCAAACTAAGCCAACTAAGCAGGCGCTTAGTTGGCTTATGCCTTGGGCCGGCTCTGATGGCTGGCCTATTGGCACAGTGTGAATAAAGTGTGTATACATTTTTGTAAGATGCCTTTGGTTGGTATTGTGTCAATAATATATAGTCTCAACCACTTATTTGTGCTGGAAGTTTTAAGTCATCATGGCTCCCACTTAAAAGTAATGCACCACTAAGTTGTATGTTATGCCATAATAAAAAATCTATAAATAAAATGCCTATTTCAAGGCATGCATGCACCATAGTTGACAGTCCGGCCAGACAAAAAGTCATTACACTGTAACCTACGGTGGCTGTATTTCCAGTGAAACTGAGGAGCCCTGTAGTGTGTTCTATTCTGTTGATGATGATTGTGCTGTTTTTCCTGTTTTAGCTCTGTGCACTGCAGGGGACTGCCTGTCTAGGCTCTTGGGGCATGATGCCATCCCCTGGGGTGAGGTAGGGATCAGGGCCCCTCAGTGTCTCCCAGAACAAGGCAGGCCCACCCAGCAAACAGGGCGGCATTGATCAGCTCTATCTGAACGGGCGCACATCTGGGAGAACACTCAACAAGCAGCCCACTGTGCGCCAGATTCCCCTTTTGCTTTATGAAATCAAACGCACATTCATAACTGCCTGTGGTTCTCCTCTGTCCCCATTTCTCCTTTCACATCCAAATCTTCTCCTCAGGGGGTGAGAGAGAGATAAAATCATTATCTGTTCATTGCTGAAAAACACACTTGTTTGTCTCCGTTAGACATCTTTTTTTCCCCATCAAGTATAAGAGTAAATGACAATGAGGAGGCTGTTTAAGCAACAGGAGAGCCCTCAGGACAATCCAGCTTCCTGTGATGGTGCTTGACTCTTGGGCTGCGATAATGTATTAGTTCACAGAATACAATGGAGGTGTCCTCATGCTGCTCTGAAAGAGGACATAGAAGAAAGCAAGGAGTGTGTTCTAATCAGACCAGTTGCCACCTGTTCAGTAATAAGGAAGTGATCAGCTTCATCTGTCTTCATAACTCCTGTGAGCCTGCTGCAAAGCTCTGCAAATCAAATCACTGATTGCTTAACTTTACTGCTCATTCTTTCTTTTTGAATATGACTTAGTGGTAAAATTGAGTAAAATTTCAAACGAGGTACCACCTGGTCAGTGGTAAGGAATGAATCAACTTTATACTCATTCATAACTAGTGCAAGCATCCTAGAAAGCACTGCCAATCAAATCAGTAATCATTTGATTCAATTCAAGTTTTTCAGCAAAAGACATGTAGCAAACCTCAGACTTTTTTTCATAGTTCGTTTCGCCTCACTGACAAAGTTGAGAGGACAAGCAGTTCACAGTCAACCATTAAGACGATGAAAAGGAAAATGGAAGGGTCATTTAATGCTTGATAGGAGAGGGAGTGCTGCATGCTGAGTGGACAAGAGAAGATCCAGCGGCAACTAATGGCTTGGACTTTAGTCTTGCCTGGGGTCACCCACTGGAGGCAAGTCCCAGTCCCTAATAACTAGGGGCCACCAGGGGCAGTTGTTGTTTTACTGAAACTTTGCTTTTTTTAATGTTATATTTAGCTCAGTCCATGTTTAATATTGTTTCGCCAAGAAGATTGACTTAAGACAATGAGTTCACTATATTCATGATAAAACCATTCTTTGAACCTAAACTCTTATCTAGTTAAGAGATGTTCATTCATTCATTCATAAAAAATATAATTTACAAAGCTTTATTCATAACAGCCAGACAGAGCTTCACTTCAGCACATTTCATTTATGTCTTCTTCTTTCCCATGGGCGAAACCAATAAAGGCAACCCATTGCTGATTTATGGGTTACTTATTAAGAGTGGTAAAACCTTAAACACTGAGCTTCTTCAAGCTTGTTGCCCTGACCACGTTCTTACAGCGTCCACATTGATATACGTCGTTACTTGTCCCTGGTCTTGCTCTGCGCAGCTGTGACCAGCGGCCACCGAACAGTAGCTGTCTCTCTCCCCTCCCACAATGCCATGTTTGTGATGGCCAGGCGCCTCCCTGCTCTGATGGTTCCCTTTCGATCATGGAAGGCTGGGTAAGGGTGCTGTAAGAGAAGAGGGAGTTTAGAGCGGGGCTAACTGAGGATGCTTGTCCTCAGTCAGGTATGGCTTGGCGAGCTCTGCGCTGGGCCATGAGGAGCAGTCAGTGCCTACAGGCACCTGCCCAGTGCAGATGGCTCCAGACATGCTCAGGCATGCCCGCCTTCTCCAGTACACCATCTGTCTTGGTATGACTGGTCAGACTGGCAAGTGTCTATGCATTTGCAAATTCACAACATGAGTATGGTGACATTTGTGCTTATCTGTTTAGAAGAGCTTATCTGAGATTGACTCAGTATAATCAGATATCTTTGTCTTTAGCTTATCAATACACTTATTGCAGCTTTTGCTCTTCAGTGAAGTGCTGTTAAAAATGCAGGAATCTTCAAGCATTCTTCTTTGAGAGGGCTCATCCACCCACACATTATACACAAGTCCCCAAGCTAAGTAATTTTGTATCAAAACTGTAATTGAGAGGTTAGGTATTGATTTTTTTTCCATAGTTTGCGTTTCACATATTTAGCTGGAAGCTCACTCTTGATGTTTCTGATTTGCAGATTTGCAGCTGTTGACTTGGTTTCACTCTCACTTCCTTTATAAAGACATTTATGTTACATGGTCAGAGAACGAATATCTGAGGGCACAAACATCCTTTGGCCACACACACACACACACACACACACACACACACACACACACACACACACACACACACTGATAGACAGTATTCTCCATGTGCATGTGTTTTCATGTTATGCACACACAGGAAATCACTTATACACAGACACTGATACACACACACACACACACACACACACACGTTCTGTTGTTAGGCACAGCTGGAGGAGTCCATGCACAGTGTACTCATGGGGCAGACTGCCCTGTTAAGCTGGCCCTCTACTCCCTTCATGTTTCCTCATGTGTAAGACTATCAGACCACACATGTGCATGTTCACTGAGACATTCATTGCCCCTGGCATTACTCTGGTTGTTTAGCTATATCGTTCAAATTCAGCTCAAAATTCCCAAGAGATCTATTTTAGCCTAAATGTTTGCCAAGAATTGGAATAGCTGGAATTTGAAGTGGTTTAAAATGCCATAGGATGACACTGTATAGATCATTGTGGCGAATTTGCAGTGAACCTCATGTACTGCATGCGTCTCTTTGCTTGCTTCTGTGTGGCTCGGGTGGTTCTATCAGTATTATTATTATTATTATTATTATTTACATTTACATTTTAAAATATATTTCTGATAAAGCAAAATGCATTTGAATATTTGATAATACTGTCAAGAACTTTTCCAGTATTTTTTTAAATGAAAAATTTTTAAAATAAAAAATATATCTATGCAGATGCAGAAGGAGTCAGGAGAACATGAAGCTAATTGCAAATATGAAGAGGAGCACAGGACATTCTTATCTGAATGGCAGGAACTGTATTTTTTTTTTTTTTTCCAGAATAAAATGGGAAACCGTTTTGCTTGATATGCCAGACGTCACTGCCAGATTTTAAAGCTTCAAATCTGCTATTTCACCTCACCTCATAGCCCAGGAGTTTCCAAAGGCCCAGACCTTCACAAGCACAAGGTAAACTTGTTGAAACGTCAGTGAGAGAAGCAGACTCTAAAATTTACAAAGCACTCAGAGACAGTCACCTTGGCATCATACCAAGTCGCATTGAACATTGTTCATGCTAGAAAGCCATACAGTAAGTGGGAATTTGTGAAGATTTGTCTCAGAGATGTTGTTACCATCTTCTCTCCTTACTTTGAAGCATTCCTTGAGTAGGAGATGAAGAGCATAGTTGAATATGATTGATCTCTTTGAGGATGACAGACTTAATGTGTTTGAGAGAAGGAATCACAGAGTTTGGGAAAATTGTGCCCACAGACAGATATCCCAATATCAAACAGGCTGCACTCAAGCTAATATCAGTATTTTCATCAACTTATGACTATGAATCAGTATGTTGTACTCTGACACCTGGGAGGTCAAACCATCAGTCTGTTCTTGCAGACACACGTGTGAAAGAGTTGCTTCAAGTGGCCACAACTGAGTACAAGCCAGACCTGAAAAGGATTTTGGAAGACAAAGACTGCTAGGTGTCCCACTGAGTGAACCGAGGTGAGCAAAGACCTATGAAAACTCTTGGACTCTGTGATTGGGCCCTTTCCCTGATTGGGAAGTCACATGCACACCATATTCCGGTATTATTCGGAATATTCGCAATATTCCAGTTGTGCATGTGTCATGTAAACACGCACCGAACCCGATTAAGGTCATATTCCGGTTGAAGAGAATTCCAAATAAGACCCCTGGCATATGCCTGTTCCAACCGGAATATTGAGACATGTAAACACCTTATGCCTGGTACACACTACAGGATAATCGGGCCGATTTTTGTCCCGATCTCCCCCTTCCAATCAAAGCCAGCAAAGGCCCGATTGTCTGTTGTTTGCAAACGTCATCGTGTCTGATTTTCCTGTGGTGTGGGGTGTGTTAAGAGTGATTTTGCTCGGTCCGATCTGCTCGGAAGGCCTCGGTAGGAGAGATCGTAAATAATGAACATGTTTAATATTTGCGACTAGAAATCCAGTAGTGTGTGTGGCGCTCCGAGAGGAGCCGAGCACGCACAGTGTGTGATGTCCAGTGATGGGGATAACGGTGTTATAAATAAATGGCGTTATTCCCATGGCGTTATAATAAATAAATAAATAAATAAAATTATATATATATATATATATATATATATATATATATATATGTATATATCTTCTCCTGTAAATAAAATGATATATATGTATATATATATATATATATATATATATATACACATATATATCATTTTATTTACAGGAGAAGAAGTCTTCTTCTTCTTCTTCTCCTGTATTTCTGCCAGACCAGACGCCTATATGTGTACTGCTGCTCCCCCGTTACAACGCCGTTACCTTTTCCGACGTTACTAGGCTATAACTGAGCAGGCTGCTCAGAAAGCTTTCCGCACACTACAGGATTTCCACACACTAGGCTACAGGATTTCTAGTCGCAAATATTAAACATCTTTTCGTCCCTTTTTTTAACCTTTATTTTTTGTTATTATTATTTTATTATCCTATATGAAAAATGTGTGTCTTGTGGAGAAAAAGCGGCTTGTCAATTTTCAAACCGATTGGACTTTGCAGTTTTTTATCAACATGAATAGAAAATGAAACCAAACCATAAGCATAGCATATAATTCCCGCTGACAGAGTGGATAGTGTCTCCGCCTGCCATTCATGAGACCAAGGGTTCAATTCCCTACCCGGACAAGAGGGCACTTTGTTGTTAACCATGACAATGAAGTGATTCTTATTATTCTGCCTGTCATTGGCTGGATGACACACAGTGGCATTTAGGGTTTCGATAATTTTCATTTCTGTACCTTTTTTGTGGATTTTGGCGCCAGTGTTGGTCCGCCATGTTTGTTTACACTGAAGTCACGTTTGACTATGCAAGATTTGGAATATTGAGCGTGAAGAACCTGATACTCTGCTGAAGAATCGGTTAGTGTGTGGTGTGCTCCGTGGTGCACACCACACGCTATAAGATCAGAAGAGAGAGATCTTGTGCGATCTGTCTTTTGTTATCATCAAGTGTGTGGTCTCTAATTCTGTGAAGGTTTGAAGAATCCTGCAGCGTGTGCCAGCCTTTAGTCGGAATATGCCCCGAACCGGAATATTCAGTCACGACTGCGAAGAAGAAGAAGAAGACTTCTTCTCCTGTATTTCTGGCAGACCAGACGCCTATACGTGTACTGCTGCCCCCTCGTGGCTGACTGTCGCATTACGTGAGAGAGTGGAATACGCCGAAACACGGGAACATGCCAAGTAACATGTAAACGGAATATTCCAGTTGCTGCAGTGCAGTTACCTTAACCGGAATATTGACCTGAACCGGAATATGGTGTGCATGTAAACGTAGTCACTGTTGCTGTTGTAGTATGAGCATGCATGTGTTGTGTGGCTCTTTGCAATGGTGTGGGTTTTTCTATGGCTCTTTATGCTGGCCTGGTTGGCCACCCCTGGTATAGATAGAATTCTTATCTGTAACTATAGATAGGTACAGAAAACAAACAAATTAGTAAATTAGTTCTTTGTATGTGAGATATATTTTCAGTAATGCTTTCATTGATAGAAAGAAGGTAGAGAAACAGTTCTACTTAAAGCACTTCTGGGCTCCAGGCCTCCAGCACTCTGGTCCCTTCTGTAAATCTATTCCAAGTTCATCAGTAAAAGCATCTTTATGGCAGAGGAAATTGTCTATCAAAGGTACAAAATAATGAGAGGTACTGTTGGTTGTAAATTCTTATTTGCATGAGGCACAATAAAAATGCTACAGTTAGCTTACCCACCAGGATGCTATAGAAATTCAGGCTGCAATTAAAAAGCAAAAATAAAAACTAGTAAAAGTAAAAATAGTTATAAAAACAACAAGTAAAAACTTGGTTAAAGTAGTTTTAAGGTCATCACACTGGATTCATTACCCATCTGTGTAGTTTAATAAAGGCAAATTGTTTATTCTAACCCACAAATGTGCACCACAGTAAATGTGCTTTCTTGTAGGAAGATGTGCACAGTGCCACACCAGCATGACTCCCAACAAGGAGAGTGAATAACCAACACCACTGTGGCTGCAGCTAGTGTGCATACAACACAGACTTTGGCTGCTGCACCAACACACACACTAAGGCCAAAACAGATAAGAGGCAGTGTTGACACTGAAACCTTTCTTTCTTTATTTCTTTCTTTCTTTCTTTCTTTCTTTCTCAGTGAATTTATAGTTCAACTATAAAACAAGAAATGAGATAAAACTCCATCAGAGCAGCTGCACATGAGCAGGAGCGCCACATGTAAAAATGATGCATATGCAGAGAAGAATGCATGCAACACCACCCACACAGAACTAAGTATTTGTAAAGTAAGCAGGTGCAAGAATTTGCATACTTCCACAAAAGGTGTACAGACTTAAACATATCATTTTTCTCTTTTTGTTTCTTTGGTAGCACTTCATTTTACAGCCTGCAAATTATGGTGTAATTACAGTGTAACTCTTTTGTAATTATAGGGAACTTATGGGGTAACACAGTCAAATACTGAGGACGTAAGGGCTAACAGTTTTGTAATAATGAGGGAAATGATTCCAGTGCAATTACATGAAAAATATTTTCAGGCTGCAAAATAAAGTGATACTTGTTACTAGGAATTCACTGATGTTAAGAATTGGAATTCATCCGGCATTGACCAAAAATGCTGGATCAGGTACAGTTAGGTCCTTAAGTATTTGGACTGCAGGCAGTGTTATGGCATGGGCATGTATGGCTGCCAGTGGAACTGGGTCACTAGTGTTTATTGATGATGTGACTGCTGATGGAAGTAGCAGGATGAATTCTGATGTTTATAGGGCTATACTATCTGTTCACGTTCAGCCAGATGCCACAAAACTGATAGGATGGCGCTTCACAGTGCAGATGGGCAAGGCCCTGAAAACATACTGCATAGACTGCAAAGGATTTTCCTCCAAATATTGAATGTACTCCTTATAATATAGTTATGCATGTTATGTATATTTTATCCAGTTACTTATGAGCCTCTGAAAATGGGGTGACAATGTATGAAATGTATAAAATAAAGCTGAAAGTCTGCACTTCGATCATGTCTTGATTACTCTTACAAATGATAACCGAGTCAGCTCACAGTTAACAATCCATAGAACAGCTGAAAGCAGAGCAGCAGCACATGGATGACAATTAGTGTTGGACATCAGTGTCTGAGTAAATATGGAGGAAATGATGATGTCGGTACAACTTTTAACCTTATCCCAGGTTCCAGTGTGTTTGTGCCCAGCACAGCACGTTCGGGCTTTTAATCCAAGTTGGACAGAACACTACTGCCTTCTCAAAACCTTTACTTTTCAGCTGCTCATTGCTCAGTGCACTGAGCTAATGCTAGTGGTAGCTAATGTCAGCTTCTGCTATAAATGACTGTCTACTGTCAAGTGGTGCGGGTTTTTGGCAGGCAGTCATTGCAAAAATCTCCCAAGTAATCTGACCCAAACAAGTGACTTCCATGGGTTGTTGTGGGCATGAGATGACACTGCGCTCAGCCAGTTCCTAAACACACAGCAAGCTGGGGAAGGATGCCTTTAATTTATTGTTCCTATCCTCCAGAGCTTGTGAACCACTCAAGGTATCTTTTGCAATCCTGCGCAAGGATGGATTATTATTACTATTAAATAATAACAACAACAACAACAACAACAACAATAATAATAATAATAATAATAAAATTAATTAAAACAACAGCTACTTAAAATAGTTTCTTTTCATGTTCTTCTATATTAAAACAAAAACATCACTTACTTTAATTGTAAGGATAATTGGTTGAACAATTGAATTAAGCATTATTACACTAGAGGTTTCAATGATGCTGATGGAACTCGGCACAAGCACCTCGTTCCTGGCCGCATCACTGTTGTGACAATAACAACGGTCAAACACACCCTCGAGTGTAATAATGCGATTATACAAATATTACCAACAAAATAAAATGTATAACCAAAATGTATCCATACTGTGGGCATTTCGCTCTCAAAATATTAAAGTTTTTTGCTAGTATTCTCTCCGTTTCAGTGGAAATCCATGAGATCTATCGTTAACTAGTCCTTGTCAGCCAACTTGGGCTTATCATGTTTTCTAGACATCGTGATTCCCCAAAACTGAATAAATACCACACATAGCAACACAAAACTGCTCTGCTAGCTCAATCATGTTGGAACTAGAATATCCGCTGGAAAAAAATATTTTTTTCATGGACTGATAGTTATACTTCTGCCGACTTCTCAGTCATTTTTAATCTAAACCGTTGCCGTGACAGCGACTCAGCAGCACAGCGGATCTTTATCTTCAGCCAACTTATATTAACAGTTATATTTAAATACAGGTTACTGCTTTCCAGTGTCGGCCACAACAAACATCTGTCTTTTCATAAAGTCATCGGCAGATGTTTTATTTCAGCTGGGGGTGTGTCACTCCAATTTAACGTCAGCTCCGATTAATGTGGCTAAGCAGCAAAAGTAAGGACAGTAAGCAGTAACATTAAGGCTGAACAGAGTTATAGAATCACCTTTTCAGGCTGTTATCAGTTTACCTCTGAAATAAAGACCACAGCTTTCACAGATGTGTTGATTTATTAAATGTTCATTCAGATAGATAGATAGATTTACTTTATCAATCCCAAACTGGGAAATTCCCAAACTGGAAAATTCCCAAACTGGGAATTTCAATGTATAGATGCAAACAAATGGACAAATTAATTAATCAATGGCCTAGGCTACTCATAAAGACTAAACAAATTAAACGATTAATAGCCTGATTAATAACTGATAACATTAACACATTAATAACAAGAACAAAGTTACAGTTGCACATCTCTGTGGAAAATCTTACAGGTACTGTCCGTGGAGCTGACTCTTCTGAGGCAATTCATTCTCTTTATTATAGAAATTAAAGCTCCATAAAATTCACGGAGGATCTTGTTTAGCTCTTCTTTACTTAAGTTGAGAAATCAGCTGTTTGTCCGGCTTCATCTCCTGACCTCTACAGCTGATCCAGCTCTTCACTCGTCACTCTCACATATCTCGGCTTTTTCTCTTCCGTCTTGTCTTCCACATAAAGCAATTTATCCAAACGTAGGTCACCAAATAAATCAAAATTGACAACAAAACGGTCCATTATGCAGAATAACAAAGTTGACAGCGGCTTTTGATGCAGGTTCAGTGAAACGTTTCGTGTTGCCATGGAAACCACAGACTCAGGCAATAAGATATAGGCGGAGTAATATTTTCAGTGATAGGGTATTTTTCATTTGAGCACGGCTAGCCGTGCTGTCATGCTCATTTGAGCACCTTCTAAACGTCTGAGTGACCAATCAGAGAGGAGTTTAGAGAACCAATAGAATACTGTCACATGAAGGGTTTATGTACTGTTTTGCACATATATTTAAAAAAAAGGTTCAATATTGACTACTTGACTAATTGGGAGTGAGAAATCAGTATCTGTGCATCCCTACTTGTTACCCTGTTGCCCCACACTAAGTGCAGTTTACCAGTGAATCAATGTCCATCTGACTACTTTTGCAATAGGTGGAGAAAGGACCCCACAGCAGAGAGGAGACATAGATAGAGACACACACAAGACATGGGAGCTGTTGTGTAACCTTCTGATGAGCAAGCATTTAGTTGCGGTAGATAATTGAGCACAGAAAACAGGTTAACCCTCTGGGGATTGAAGGGGTCACATGAGATCAGGATGCCTGCCTGGCAGGGATACAGACAGGCACCGCCACCCCTAGGAGAATATTCAGCTACCCACCCCCATCCCTTACTGGCCCTGGGCCGGGTGCAGACGTGTGCCAGGTGCTGCCTGTCTGCTGGGAGGGCTACAGCTCACTGATCTGAAAGAGAGAGCTACAGAGATTGTTGTGGTCGGGGGGAGTGCTGCATAAACAGATGGAGGAATGCTGAGAGTGTACCTGCTTCAGCAGTCAGTCAGATTCAAGTGAAAATGTAATCAAGGAATGTTGACATAATAGTTGTGGCACTGTAGGGAAAACAGCATACAGTGAGGCTGCTGATGATCTCTTGTACAACAATGACGTCTGGACCCTGTGCGGACAGAGAAGGTGAGAGCTAATTCAAGTGCAGCACTGAGGTCAGTTGTGAGAGTGGACAAACCTAAACTGCACACTCACAGTCTGGATGGGAAGGTGTGGTAAACCTAGTTGAAAACAGTGATTTTACTGTTTAGTGTAGTGCTTGAGTACTATTTTCACCATCCACTTAGATTTGAAAGTTCCTGAAAGTCAGTTACTGTGATAAAAATGCTTGAAAGGCCGCATTTCCTCCAGTAATCCACTCCAGCAGGACTGAGTGGGCGTTCTCCAAAAGTAGCAATATTGTCATCAGAAGTGAAAATATCATCAGTAGTGAAAATATCTCACATGCTTTTGCTTTTCAAAGCTACCATTTCTGTAGAACACTCATGCAAAAATACTTTACATTTTGGCGGCTTGTAGTTGCAGAGTTGACTTTAAATTCATCAGTAAGACTGATGCCATCACTATCTTAAGCTCTGCATTTAGATGGAAGCCTTTGCTAGCCCTCGCCTCTTTTTGTCTTTTGATATAATCCCCAGCGTGCTGTGCGAAGCAGCTAACAGTTACTATTAGTGGACTAAAGTTTGTTAAACTAGCACATACTGCACAGGATAGCAGATACAGGGGCCAGGAGGAATAAAAACGGAGTTTATTCTGATTGGATTTCCTTCACTCTTACATGTAAAAGTAATTTTCTATTTCTATTTTTATATTTTTTTTTTTTCGCCGGACTTTTATCGCTACCAGGACATTCCGGAGGATGCCGTTAGAACACCGGGGTCTCCGTGGATAGTTCTTCCCAGTGACAAGTCCAGGAGGAAACGTAAACAAGCAAAGGAAACAACAGTTATCAGGACCTTTTGAGCTTGGGATTGCGCTGCGGGATGCCAATTTCACCGGACTTTCGTCGCTGCCAGGACATTCCGGAGGACGCCGAGGCTGCAGGGCCGGCGTGTTGACACGGCTGAAAGGACAGCCCTTTGGGCCGCCGCCTCCCAGCATTTTCCAGCGCCAGGTCCATGGCGAACACGGGATGACGAACTGTGCTTGCACATCCAACAAGTGTTTCCGTGACTGTTGCATTTTTTCTGATATCAGAGACATGGCTGCAGCCATCTATTACTGGACTTGGCTATTCAACTAGCAAGATGCACGATGCTTTCTATTCTCCCCTGCACCAAAAAGACTGAGCCCTAATTTCTTTGCATCATTATACGTATATGATTGTGCAATGACAATAAAAATCTATCTATCTATCTATCTATCTATCTATTTTCTCCCCAGCAAAACTGCTCAAAACTGAGTCAGAGAAATCAACCATTTGGCCTCTGCATAGAAAGGATTCTCCCAGTTTCTAGATGATTTCTACACCCAATGGTATATATGTTTTAAAAAATGTATAAAAGTACATTGTAATGATATCAGAGGTTATCATCTAATATGCTCTAAACATAGATTTGATGACCTCATCAGGCTGAATATCTTGCTCCATACAAGTTTCACTGCCTGATCTCCAGCAGCCATTGTCAGTGCATAGAAGACAAAAACAAAACAGGAGTTTCCTTCTCACTGAGTTAGTTTTGCTATAAAGAAATGTATGAGACTTAATATTATTATATCTCTATCTTAATCAGATACAAAATACATAAAACCTATTGCACTTGACATACCATCATTTGCGTGCCATAACTCTCTCCTTTTGACGTCCACTTAATGATAAAGTAACACTGAGATGTAAGATCAGACTTGTCTACAGTACATTCACACTGCCATACTTCAAAGGTAAAAATAGCGGGTTATATCAAGTCTCTGTATATTATAGCTATCTAAAGAGGGAAATATTGATGCTGAAACTTAAGCATACAGACAGTGCTGCATCAATATTTAATTACAAAAACCAAGACTACCCATCACTTGACTCTGAATGAAAAACGTCTGTAATTCTTGTACATGCTCGTTAATATACAATATTTACCTAACTTTTATCAAACATACCTCTTTAATACAAACACTGATGTGAAATTCAAAGTGTGTCAAATTTTGACTGTGTTCCATGCTTATGATTATATTTGTAGGATAACAAATGTGCTTATGAAAACTCAGTCTCCAAATGTGGCTTTGAACCACACACAATTGTAATCTTGCAACATCCAGACAAAAAAAAAATTAACACCAAGCTCTTTGTTTGAAGACAAAATGAAGGACCTGGTTTGCTGTGTGTTTATGCCTGAGGTGACATAGTATCTTCATGGTGGCATTATGGGGGAGGTATGTGTAGGATAGCAGAAGGTTACCCTCATAAAGCCCAACAAATCAAATGCTCTAACAAAAAGAGGATGAGATGTCAAACAACACAACATCCTTTGGTTTCAATTCATCAAGATGTGTGATGAAACCGAGGAAGATATCTTCCTAAACTAGCACAATAAACATGCATAATTCATACAGTTCATACTATCAAACACTGTGTATCTGTATCTTATGAGATTGGCCTGGAGAGAGTTCTAGGGATATAGTGCAGCCTATGCAATATGCGCGAAGGCTTTTGACTATGCATTTGGTCTTTTACCAAGTGAGCTGATGGACTACATCCAAAACCTAAAAAAAAAAAAAAAAATCATATAGAGGCATTTCAAAGGAACCCACACAGTGACATCAACATAATCTATGATGCAGTCAAGATTCACCACAATTTTTTTTTTTTACAGATTGTGCAAAGAATGTCTTGGCATGCTGCCGCGGTCTATTCCACAGGAGCCACAGAGTAAGCACAAAATCCCTGGAGTGTCCAATGCTGGGCATGGATTTAGCAGTGCTTCTACTTTTTAGCGGCACTCACCACTCACTGGCGCTTCAAAGTTATTTCACTATATGGTAACATATCATATTACACTTTCCTATATCTGTCATGAACAAAGTATCATTGAAAAGTGACAAAATCTAAACATGTAACGCAGTTTGAGAGCATGTTCTGTACAATTACCATGTGATGTCAAAAATTGTGCTAAATCAAGAGAAAGCCATCATCCAATTACCTTTTTCCCCACAATAATAGTAATTTCGATAAACAACGCATAATTGACCATAAGGGATCTGTAATTTAAAGGGTTGCCCAGGTGACTGTACATACAAAGAGAAGTTCACCAAAGCCTTTCAACAAGATGGAGTGTGTGACTTAAGACCTTTACTCCACAGGTGGGGTGATGACCTGTTAAAAAATGATCAAAAGAGTCTCAGAGCAGCTTTCTAGAGTCCATGTTTTCACAGCTGCAAATAGGAAATATGGACACCCAAACCCCCAAACCCTCCTTTTGTGTTTTCACTCTTACTAAATACCTTATCACTGAGGCTGTCTGTCCCTCTGCTCTAAACCCCTTAAAGTACCTCTGAGCATGAATTCAACTGGCTTACTGAGGAAGTGATATACTCATTTGGCAAAGTGAAGTCTCAAACATTGGCTTATACTAACAAATTTGATTTTTCCAAGAAGGTCATTAGCACAGTCATTCATCTCCATAATGTTCTCATACATTGCAGTAATTGGACAAAGTGTGAATGTGCGTGTGTGTGTTTGTGAGAGAGAAAGAGAGCGGGAATGGTTTTGGGACGAGTTTAGTCTTACCTGGGAGGTTGTTGATGGCTTTGCCAGACCATTATTCAATAACCTTGAGTCCAATAATGAAGCTTATTAGGATTCATTTGGCTCACATCTAATTAGTTAATATTAATGTTAGCCTATTAATTAACCTATGAATTAGCTTCCAATAATTTTTAAATAACTTGGGCAGCTTGTATATGATTTTTAATTAATTTCATGAGTTAACTTTAATTTAACATTGATGCTGTGAACTGTGCACACTGTGACAGAGAGATCCAACGTTTTTGAAACAACCTCTTCTGCCGATGCACTGACATCAGTTGAATGTGTGCAACTGTTGCAATGGCAAGTGAGCCAGCTAGAAATACTCTGAGTTGCCATGAAACAAAGGCCCACAAAGGCCTGTGCTGCTTCTACCCATTCAGTTTCAATTGGTTGAACCTTAATTAGGGTTAGGGGAGTCCCAGCACATAGTGCTGGAAGCCCATTGTGTTTGTCAAGAGTTTTGGGTTTGTTTTGAGTTTGAGGAAGTCAGGCTCATTACTCCTGATAAAGACAGCACTCCTTGTCAGAGTTTCTTTGGCAGCTGGTAGTAGGTGCCAGAAGCAGGAGCTAAATAAATGGACTGCATTTCTATGCACTTTTCTAGTGTATCGACCAATAGTAGTCCAATAGTATTAAAATATATATACCTCACATTTCTGCTAATCTTTACCTAAAGCAAGCAGTCCAATATGATTTTTGATACCTTTATCCAGCCACTGGATTCCATTCATTCCCCTGCGATATGAAAATTAATGTTCCGAGACATCAGACCTTCTTCACACCAGTATTCCATCACCGTAATAAAATTGTTTGGTTTTGTTAAAAGCAGCAGCACTTTGTGTTTTGATGACTTGAAAATTAGGCAGAGTGCCCCTCAGCCAGAAGTAGTCCCTGGGAAATGTTTGCTATACAGTGAATTATCAGTTCTGTCGTTTATGAATGCTGACAATATTGCTAGTGTACTGCGAGCTCACAGAAGCATAACATTATAAGGTGGATGTTTCAACCAAAAATTTTAATAAAAAAATCGAGGGGCATTGATGCTATGTTGTGAAATCTTAAGTATGGTTTGCATAACAGTTTGTTGCAATGTAAAATGTGGATCGATTGTAGTAAATGGGCCAAACATTCAAAATCACTGGTAGCTATGGTCCTTTAAACACTATAAACCTCATCCTGTACCAAAGGTGTAAGGGCAGTCCCTTGAAGTTTGGTTGTCATTTTGGGATAGTATACATTTTCATGTGCAGCAGCTACGTAGGAGTAGGCTAAGTATGTTGTCATTGCAACTGTTTACATAATATGAGTGAATCTTAAGATTATGAGACCGAATGTGATGATGGATTGGGATTTACAGTGTAAGGTAGTTAGAGTTGCAAGATTACGATCCCAGTCACGCAAGAATCCCTTTGGCCAGGCCTCAGGCTTCAGTGATGTACTTGTGGCTGAACCACAGTGGTTCTGACCAATCAGCGTCCTGCTGGCAGCTGTGGGCATGGTTTATGTGTGACGATAGTGAGAAGCAACAGCAATGTTGGCTCCTAAAAAGGTTAGCTGGGTTAGCATAGATGCTGCTATAACATCAGTTATATCAGAACTGGAGAGGAAGTCTTCATAGATTATTCACTGAATTCATAGGTAGTTACACTGACTTGGTTGCTCACTGTCAAAGTTCCTTAGACTGCAGCTTGTGGTCGTTTCCTCTTCATTGCTCATTTTTTCATCGACAGTGATAGATAGATTGTTCATCCAGTCACCTGCCAAGTGCCTGCCCTTTTCCAAACAATTTCCTATGACAACTTCTCAGATGGTTCTGTGTCACAAACCATCTGGTGCGTCAGGTTAGGTTGGGATGACATATAGTGAGAAAGTGGCTAACATTCATTTTCAATTTCCTCTGAGAGTGCCAGCAAAATAATCAAGGGGCCATGCACATAGACAACGTGTCAGATTTTCAGCATGTTATTTTTTTGATAATTTCCAAATGTAAGCATCCACCAGATGGACATTGATTACCACTCTCGCTGTTTTTAAATGATTTACATTCTTCTGACGGAATGTTGTCAGTTAGTCACTGTTGTTTTTTTTTTAAAGAGTAAGAGACACATTGCTTACCACTACCAGTGTGAAACAACCAACCAATCACCAAAAAGAAGGGACAGCATATCAATAAAAAAGTCAAAAATGTGAGAGGAGAGTTTAATCACAAAGGTGTCGTATTATGCAAACCTTTATGAATTATAAAGGGCCTAGAGGAGATATGATTTGATCCAGCTAGCCAGCTATGTGGATTGATTGTACCCAGGACCGGCCCTGGCCTTTTCAGTGTTTCCTCTGTACTCAGCAGTGGTGCGCCACCACAGCAAGGAAATTACCTACTGGAAGAAAAAATGTGAAAATTAAAATAAACATTCTAATTATGTGCTTGCCTTGAAAAGGCAACAAATCTTAATCTTGTGCATACTTTTTCTTTTTTTATTATTATTATTATTATTTTATTTTATTTTATTTTATTTTATTTTATTTTATTTTATTTTATTTTATTTTATTTTATTATTTTTTTATTCTGGACTGGATTTTAATTTCAACGCGCTACTCCTCCTACAGCTTTAGACCCACACAATGAATTGGGAAAATTTGCGGCCCGATTGGGAGAAGTGTGCTATTACTTTTGTAAGCAATCCGACTACTGTTGTCTAAAACTAAAAAAGTATAGTTCAGTCTTTTAAAGGTGAGCCACTGATTATATGATTAAAATCATTTTTAGCACTAGAAAATCAACTTGAATCATAACTTTGACCTGAACAGTGACAGATACATGACAAATGCATAACTGTCATTCAAACGCACCACAGCTGCGCAAAGATCACAGAGGAAACACTGCTGTACTTTGGTATCCCCGTGGAGGGAAATTCAGAGTTTCCTCTTCTTGAGAGCATTCATTTATTCCAGTTTGACACAATGAACACCGAAGAAATTTGCAAAATGAAATTTGCAAAGTCAGAACACATCAGCTACTTCTGGGTAAAACACTGGTGGTTCATTGGAGGCTCCTTGGCTTGTGAGATCAACAGATTTGATTATTTCTGTGGTCATTAATCAGCTATAATTGTAACATTCACAGATATACAGTTAAACACCATGGTCTGAAAAGTTTCCAATGTGATTATTTTATGATTATTTTATGTTTCTGTATCGCTAAGTGTCTTTGATTAGCCAAAGTCTATACAACACCGCCATCTAATGCCAGTCAGGTTAAGGTAGGTAGTTTAAGCAGCAAGTTTCCTTTTGTCAGATGGAAATCTGAAATCCAGCCATTTCACCACTCTGTCCCATTACCTGGCAACCCCAAACTCAACAATTCTTCACCATTTTCTGTTGAGTTGAAATGACATGTCAGCTGTTAACTTGTCCTTTCTTCCCTATTTGCTCTGTGGCACTGAAGCAGAGGTTTTCTCATAAGAAAGCTAGCACTAGCTCATGCTATGTACACTACCAAATGATGGGTATCAACCTTTCGGTATGGCCTGAGTTGAAAAATACCATGCCTAACCTATATATCCTACAGTGTGAAATTCACCACTAGGATCCTTCCTATTGGTCTTCCTCTGTTATTTTTGTTTTGTTCTGTTTTGTTTGTGTAACACAAACACACTTAGCTATTTTTATGGGGTTTCATGGGGAGATATCCTTAAAACAAAAGACAGTGTGTCATCCAATCTCTTGTCTTTCCTGTTTGCTCCATCCATGTTGTGACTAAAGAACCAATCTCTCTTTCTCTCTCTCTCTATTGGCCTCTCTATGTCTCTGTGACTTAACTGTGTACATTTACCCAGTTTTACCCATATTTACACACATGCACATGCACACAAACACACAGACACACCCATAGACACACCTAGAATTACCCTACATGTATATAACAGTATACTGTACCAACTATAGTCCCTCATGGCATCATTTCCTTACAACCCCCCCTTTTTTACTCTGATCACTACCATGCTTTCACCTGTCACTCAAAACATAAATATATACAGCCAGCACCTCTTCAAAAAAAAAAAAAAAAAGAGAAAAAAAAATTGAGTTTTGAAAATATATGTGAAGTATGTATTTGAAGTCCAACCAAGGCAACTCCTTGGGAAGCACTGTATGCGTCAAAGACGGGAGTGTCAAAAAGATGGACTAGTCTCAATTGAATATGTACATATTAAATTCCATTTAAAATTTGATTACACATATCGTTTTTTACATTTCTGGGATGAAACTGCATAGCTTTGCTTTACTCTCAGTGTCCCAGATTTCTCTCCCAACACATCACAATAAAGTAGTCCGTGGTAAGTTTAACAGCACTGTAGCATCGATCATACTCTCAACTGGCCTGCTCAAGGCTAGTGCTAGAATCACTGCCCTTTGTTTAAAGCTAGCTCTCCTACTGCATTTTTCAAAAATCAACGTTTAAGCTATAATAACCATACTGAAATGCAAGAATCAGCTCCTCACCCTCCCTCCACCTCTTACCTCATTTGGAAAAAGGAGAAATGGGTAAAAGGGACGGTGAAACCAGCCTCCCTTGTGCTGAGAAATTGGGCAACTTCATGAACGTTGCCTGACTAAGTCTCCACTCCTGTGCATATAAAGTGCACTCTCAGCGGATTTCATCACGCAGTGGTCTGAGACAATGTTGGCAGGTAGCTTGGACTGCCAGTAGTGTTGCAACAAGACCTGACCTGACACACCAAGGTTCCTCTCTCTGGTAGTTTCACAGCAAGCAAAAGGGGAAGAGGTGACCAAGTGTACTTTGTTAACTTTCACCTTTGAATTTTGCAAGATAAGTAGCAAACTGAACTGAAATGTCCAACAGTAAACATCTAGGCTTCAACAGCTGCCTTAAGACAGACTCCTAAAGGAGCAATTACTCTTGTGTCTGGTTTCTCTGTGTCTAACAACAGGCAGTGAAGCAATCACTGAGAAACACTTGACTTACTTGATAGCCCATTATGATTCATGAAGATAAAATCAATGGGCATAATTGCCTGGACAATATAAGAAATCGGAGTTGAATATATAAAGTGGTTGCTTGCAGATGGTATAAAGTGTAACATCAATTGTTAACAGGCTGTTACTTGATCCTATCTTAAATGTGATCTGTGTAATGTATCAAGCTCATTAGAGAGAATTACAGAGAACAATTTGGACTCTGTAAGGTAACCCCTGGTCTCGTGATGAAAAACAGATGAGGTACTTGAAACACTTTATTTTCTATTAGGAATGATTAAGGTAGCGCCAAGGGCTATTCTGATAAACCAGACACTTGGCCTGAATTTGTTATTCTTAATAGCTCCAAGTCATCAGGTGATGGACAGTTTCTGGTTTAGCCAGCATGGGTGGTTCCTTAAAGAAATGTTTTCTTTAACTTTTAACACAAAAGTGGACATGACTTTTGCTAGTAATTTCTCCTTGTACTGCCTGTACTCCACAGGGTCCCTAACCCTGTGCAGTAAAGTGGCATATCCCACCTCATTGGCCAGTGTGCACTGTGTAGCGGTTTCGGATAGATGATACTCCCCACATCATTCAAACTGACAAACAGGGCATTGTGGGAATCTGTTGTGACACCATGTGGACATTCCAGGATGAGAGTTGGATCTGATCCACTGTTAAAACAAAGAAGACCGTCTGATTTGAGAAAATTGACAGGTTGTTTGATGTGATATAAAGACATGTTAATATATTCAAAATTGAAATCAAAGGCAGGAAATATGCAGTACAATATCGGTATGCTTTGATGAATGATTTTACCCCTTTTTTTCCATATTTGGTGAGAGTGCTGTCAGCTAGTACACTACAGTGATATTGTTCACTCAAACAATTATTACCTACATTACTCCACTTCTTTTTGACCCCATGCACCTCCGTATGCTCTTTGTGTTACTTGTCAAACAATAATAATAGTAATAAGAGTAATAAGTAATAAGAATAATAACAATAATAAGACATTTTATTTAGAAAGAACGTCAAAGACAGTCCGCAGAGTCAAACAATAATGAAACATCATGAAAATAACAACCATGCCCTCAAGGAGATGAGATGTGAAAGTTTTGACAGCAATTGGAATATATAAATTACCATCACTTGAATGCTCTTGTCTTTAGGCTCATATGTAAATATTCAGTTTCTGTCAAGTGAAATTACATACTAAAAAAGAGACATAGATAAACTAAAGATGGAGACAATTTTACAAGTGTCCTTACATAACCATGCTATCATTTTTCATTGGTCTCTCTGTTACAGTAAATATCAAGAAATTAAAGAAATAAAGAATTGTATGACAAAAGGGCAGAATCTATCTATCTATCTATCTATCTATCTATGTGTGTGTGTGTGTGTGTCTATCTATGTAGATAGATAGATAGATAGATAAAATAAAAATAAATAAAAAACACATACAATTTGATGTTGCTACAGATGATGTTACTTGTAGGAATCTAAGTGTTGATAACACAGTAACACAGTGAGCATAAATGCACCCCCCCAACCCCCCACCCAACAGCAAATTTACCATGCTTTCCAGGCTTTGTCTTCCAACAGTGTTACACCTTGCGCTGCATGCAGCCCACAATGCTTCTTTCCAGCCAGGTCAGAGGGGGAGGTAGTCGCTGGCACTGGATAGGAAGCATCTGCTTAACACTTAACAGCTGTGTGTAAGTGTAAGTGAGCAATCAGGCCTGCAGCAGATTACCTTACCCACCAGCACGCCCAGCAGGACAGAAGCTGAGCTAACACCACCTGACATCTCTCCTGTGTGTGTGTGTGTGTGTGTGTGTGTGTGTGAGAGAGAGACAGAGAGAGAGAGAGAGAGAGAGAGAGAAAGGGAGAGAAAGAGAGAGAGGAACCGGGTGTGTATGTGTGTGTCTTTTGTGTTTTGAACAAGTGCTCCAAAGCTAACACCACCTGACATCCCTCCTGTGTGTGTGTGTGTGTGTGTGTGTGTGTGTGTGTGTGTGTGTGTGAGAGAGAGAGAGAGAGAGAGAGAGAGAGAGAGAGAGTGAGAGTGGGTGTGGGTGTGTGTTTCATGCTGATGATTCACAGGTTGGGCAGTATTGTTGGTGTTCTGCCACCACTCCTGTGCAGGCAGAAGTGTTTTCCCCTCTCTAACGAGCTTTGGCAGCCATGTTGGCTCTGCCTCATGCTGGATCCACCCTGTTTGGAGAGGTGACATTTTGTGGGGAAACCTGGGAGTGGTGATCAAGTCTGACATGATTGTCCATGTCATTCCAACTGTGGGGCAATCATTTGCCATGAATCGTCATAATAATTTCAATTTTTATGCTCCCATTTTTAGGGTGTTAATTCTACCTGGTGAATTAAGGGGACCTCAGAGGCAGCTTCAGTTTGAAGTTGCAGTGTAGTGCCAACTGTGAAACCAAGATCCCCTAACTACCACCATCCAATCCCTTCAAACAATTTTATGATCTTCAATAAAGCCATAGACTCCAAAGAGGGCAAGATTTATGGGAAGTTTGATCTTAAAAGGTATAGTTCACCCATTTTGAAAAATGTGATATTATTTCACCTCCTCCCTTGCTGTTATGCAGGACAGTAGCGGTGTTATCTTCCTCTCATTGTTACTGAGTGTGGTTAGCCTCTGTTCAGTACTGTGATGAGAACATCATTGAAAGGAGTCATACAGATTAAAAATAGATACATAGCAGGCCCTTCCTCAAAATGAAAATTCTGCATGAAATTTGCATAAGGGCCTTAGAAGCTTAGGACTATGGGAACTATGGGACTATGGGAACATTAAAAAATGTGAAGGAAATATTTATAGGAAGACAAAGTACCGCCAACTTGTTGCTGCCGGTTAGCTAGAAGGCTAACTCGTCAAGACAGCCTAACGCAAAAAAAAAGCAAAAGTATTCACATATGCTAATGGTAGCTAATGCCCATCTATAGCACATGCACTGAAAACAGGTAAAGAGTAATCCATGCCTTTGGGAGGGTGTTAGGATACTACAACTGAGTGATAAGAGGGCCTTCAAACAACACAAAATCAGTGATATAAAACATAAATATATGTATGGCTTTGTCTGTTTAGCCTTTATGGTTATCACTGCACATGCTAACGACACAGAAAACAGAAAAAGTAATTGTTGCCCTACAAAAAAGGAAATAGAAAAAGAAAAAAAAGTGTGGCTTTTTTTATTTTATTATATTTTTTTTTAATTTTAATTTAATTTTTAATTTTAAATGTTTTTGAAAGAAAGAATGGTAATTTGCTTCTAAGAAAACATTATTTTAAACTAGAGGCCTGCTCTGGGGCTCATGGGTTTCACAGGGATAATAAACATATCCATAATCTTAAAGCCCTTGGTCAGTGGTATTATATAATTTTATTTTACTCTGTATACTCATGCAGTATACAGTGTAGTGGTAATTCCAGGAGACCTATGTGAGACAATCTCAACCCACTGCAGGCTTATGTCAGTCTTCTCAGTCAAAACATGCAGTTCATATAGTTGCAGGAAAACATGCATGACTGGTATATGGGGATCAAAGCTGTGACATCTGACACTGAAGGGATGTGTGCCACATGCATGACACAGTGAAGTCAATAGCCTTTGTGTCCTTCAGTCACACAGTAAGGCCCACAGATTTCAACAGGCAAAAAATATACTGTGTCATGGAATCCATTTCCCTCCACAGACCTGTTTTGTGTCAATAGGTCTTCCCCTCAGACTTGATAAAACAAAATAGATCCTTTGACAAATGTTGTAATGCCTTTGGTAAGGACACACACACACACACACACACACACACACACACACACACACACACACACACACACACACACACACATACTAGTAAACTGCACTGACTAGTACGCTGATTTTTCCTCTAACGTGGCCCCCTGACACACAACATGTTCATCATGCAATTAAAATGAAATTGTGAAGGGTTAGCCGAAGGTTTATGATGCCAGGCAAGGTCATTTCAATGTGACATTCAGTCCAGGATCTGGACAATTTAGTTACATTATACCCTTATCTAAGGAAAACTTGTTGTCCACAATTTAATGGATAAACTGACAGCAACCGGGTAGTTGGGGTTCTTTGTTTAAGGTGTATTTAATGTGGGGATGCATTACTGAGACATGTTGAGAGCCCTTGCCTGTAGTGGCATTATAATGAGCAGGAGGACCTTAAGAGTGCATGAACTCTACCAGCATCAATACGCTGATTTGTATCAAGTCATTGAATTCAGCATAAACCAACTGCGAGGCAATGCCAGACTGTACACAGACTCTACACAAGGGTATCTGAATTTTGAAAGTATTATGACTTATTATTTAAATCCATAATAAATCATGCAGGTCTATTTTATTATGAATTTTTGGGCAGCGTGGACACAGAAATCTCCCAGGACGCACATGTAACATTAGGCTTCAGTGTGTGGCCTTGTGGGATCGGTTTCTTTAGACAAGAGCACAAATTATGCAAAGTGTGAGCACAGCTTCATTAATATGAGAGCTCAGGATGGAGAGCTTGAAATAAGTACAATTTGCGCATGTGTCAGGATTTTTTGGCCTGGATTTAGTATTTTGTGGGCATGATTTTAGTTCATCGTGTGCATGAAAAAGACAAAAAAAAAAAAAGAAAAAAAAAAAGAGGCTGTATAAGTATGGCCTAAACAAGATTTCACTGAAGGCAGAAGCCAGCTGTAGTAATACAAGAGAACTGACTCAACATTTGTTAGTGTTCTCCTATGTGCACTGTGTAAACCATAGCAGGGGTTTTTTTCTCTAGTGCATCTTCTTCACCAAAAAGCACTACTACACTTCAAGAGGCTGTACATTAAAAATGATAAGGGCTTGATTCTTAGGACAGAAACATAAATTTAAATCTTTGTCTTTTTTCTTTTTTCTTTCTTTTTTCTTTTTCTTTTTTTCTTTTTTGACGTATTTTGTATGGGTAATTCTGATGACGCTATGGACTGTTCAGTTTTTTTCACCAAACAATCATCTTTCTGCCAAACATCTGTTCCAGCATTTTGTAGTCTATATGAACTTCACCAGACATTTGTCATTTACTGTGTGTTTCTTTCCACTTTCACTTGATGTGCTGACCTCTCTCCTCCTCAAACCTCTAATTCTATACATAGAGGTTAGTATAGCCACTTTTAGCAACTCTGCACATGAAGGATAAGCTATGTTGAGCTGGTAAGGGTGGAAGTAAGCACCTGATACTTCCTGCCTTTGCCCATTGCAATTCATGCTATGTAAACCTCCAGTGCCATGCAGGATGATGCAGCTGCTGAAAGTTTACCTGCTGAACATAAATTATTCTCCTCAAATGGGTTTACATCGGAGCAGAGCCACAAAACACTGGTACCTGCTTTCCTCAAAATAAGAAATGGCTGTTGGCTGTAGTGAATTGCCCTACACACTAGTTGTGTGTTAATACAAGAATCCAGTGTATCCAGTATATATTATTGAATTAATATTGAGAAGCCAACATATGAAATTAGAGTAAATTCAGTTATGTGTGAAAAATGGTTGTCTAAATGGGAGACAGTGTCATGGAAATGTATTTATTTATTTACTTGTCATTTATGTATTTTGTTTTCCTCAATGTGATGTGTTGTTATTATTATTGTTGTTACTACTACTACTACTACTACTGTTATTATTACTATTACTATCATCATCATCATCATCATTATTATTGTTATTGGTATTATCGGTATTGGTATTATTATCATTGTTATGACTTGTATGTATTTATCTTATTGGTATTATTATCAGTAATATATTTTTCCCAATCTTTTACATTTTTTAACTATATATTTATTGCTTCTCTTTAACAATGAATTATAGAAAGTAAAATTGAAAGTATAATTTCTATTTTTCCTTCAAAATATACAGGGATAATAACGTAAGTGTTATCATTGTTATAGTATTATCAGTATTATTAGGGTAAATAAAAAGTGTCAAAAAATATATACTTTCTTGAATTATGTTTATCAGTTGGTTCCCATTCCATTCACTTGTTCCTGCTACGTGTCGTTCCTCCAAGGAAAACACAAAAGACTTGCAAAACAGGCAACAAGCTGATGTGGAATCCATGTAGTGGTTGTGGTCATTATCAAACCAAACAACAAAATTTATGTTTATCTTTCCCCTCCACCCATGGCTAAAGAGGAACAAGACCTGAGCATTTCTATCTATCTATCTATCTATCTATCTATCTATCTATCTATCTATCTATCTATCTATCTATATATATAGATAGATAGATAGATAGATAGATAGATAGATAGATAGATAGATAGATAGATAGAGAGGGAGATAGATAGATCTATATATGTATCTCTCTCTCTCTGTACATAGATAGATAGATAGATAGATAGATAGATAGATAGATAGATAGATAGATAGATATTTAAGTGAGCATGTAAAGAAAATAATGCAGAAACTAGTGTGATAGTTTGCTCATCTTGCTATGGAGCACCTCTGAATAGCATGAAAACAATGTGCTTCTGCTCTCTGTTCCTTTTCCTCATACTTTGGCTGTGGTTGAGCTGAAAGAGAACAGGACACGCCTAAAACCCTAAAATGTCCCCGGTGGCCGGTGTCAGTTGTGCGTGGAGATTGTGGTCCTTGGCCCTGGCCCAAGGATTAGGTGTTCCAGGGAAGAAAGATTTCTTGGCTCCCCCAATCCCCCAGAGGGCCTTGGGAATGGTGAGCGTGCCCGCCACCCCCATAGTCTTTCCTCCTCTGCCCTCTCTCTCTCTCCTGGCCCATGTCATACAGCAGGCTATGTTGGTATGCAGCGCTAGACAGTGGCCAATAAAACATTTCAATCAGCAGAACATGCCAGCAAAGACATGGAGAGTGACAGAGAGATGGGGGAAGAGAGAATCACAGCAAAAATGGAGGAAAAAATGAAGGAGAAAGAGAGATCTTAGAGAAAAGAAAGAGATGGAGGGGCAGTAAGGAAACAATGAGCTGGCACTGAGACAGACTGGAAAAAAAGAAAAAGTGGTGTCACCAGAGAAGAGACAGTGATCCTCATAGAGAGAGAGACAAGCTGAAGGAGGAGGGACAATGAGCATATTGTGTGGTAGAGATGAAGGGAGAGACAGACAGAGACAGATGAAGGCTGAGTAAAAGAGACAGATTGGTAGAGAAGAGCACCACCTGCAGGGCAGAAAGACAGTACATCTCCATGGATGCTACAATATAGATGATCATTTTATCAGTATTCATGAAAAGTGATATGTAGCATTTATAAGAAGAGCATCATTTTTAGCTTTCCACTTGATTGTATGCTATATGGACTTTTCTAAGAGGGTTTCTTGAAACTGTATTTTTCTGTCAAACAGTTAAAAGATTACAACAAGCTCTCCTTTCCATATGCAATCCAATTACTTACTGACATGGCCTAGTACAACACTGAAGAGCTGTCATCACCTCCATCCAAGGAACCTCCACCCTCCTCCAGAGGTTTATCATGTTACACTCCTTGTCAGCTCTAGTATATACATCCATGTGTCCTGAACCGACTTAAGTGATTTGCAGAACTGGAAATTCTGTGTGACAGTCCCAACACAACCTGGGTGGGATTGAAATAGTGACTGGACAGACTAAATGTCTTGTATCATTCTCTCCCCACCCTCTCAGTCCACACCAGATTTATATCTTCCATTGCACTGTTTCAGGATCAGTTTGCTCCATGTTTGAGACTAAAACTTCAAACATTCTCTGAGATGTTGTATGATCATAATCGTATTCTTATTTTATCAAGGAGTGCAGGAGATAATTATTCTTTAGTCACATTAATGCTTTGAAACTTGAGCAAATAAAAATATAATAATAATAATTTTAAAAAGTCACATTACAGAAAGACATATTAAAGAAACACAACACAAAGAAGAAAAAGGAAATTGGCCGAAAATGACCTGGAATTACCTGGAAATTTGCAATTTTTGAAGAATTACAAGAAAACTATTTATAATTATTCAGATTCTATTTTCAAATATATGGTCAGTAATGCTGAATCAATGTCAAAATTAGTGTGTTTAAATGCTTGTGAAAGGGCTTTCATATATATATATATATATATATATATATATATATAGATTTAAATATTTAAAATTAAATGAAAATAATCAAAAAGTGACTTTTGTGAAGATGTCCATAGGTTCTTGGGTTTAAAAGACTGAATGAGGCTCACTTGGTGATAAATATGCCTTGGTGGGATCCATATCTGTGTTCCAACAGGCATTAACCTGCTTTTCTCTCCTTCCTGATCCTCATTCTCCCCCTCGTTTAGCGAGCCAACTGTAACAACAAAGAGTCCCAAAATCAAGGGAATCCAGACAGTTGACCTCAATGAAGTGTTCCCACCACAGAGAGGTAAATATTTACCATGTCCATTTCACCTCTTGCCATCAGGGCTGTGTCCTCTTCACTGTGTCAGTCCTCTCACATCCCTCTTTGTTCACTGAAAAAAAATAACAACCCTCTTTAGTTATTTCCATTTGTTTGTTATCTTTAACTTAATGTACCATAATTTGTTTGAATATCAAACTCAACTGTTTAGGTTTTCCAGTTATGAACTTAAAATCATTCATTGACTTGACTGAGAATTTTAACTGTTCATTAAACTCAATTTTAGAAGTTATTGGAAGTGGTGGAGTGAAATTTGATGTTTTTTTTTTTTTATCATGTGGTCTTTGTGTTGTGTTACTAAGTTTAAGGGTGGTTTTACATTATTTGTGAATCATATAGTCTATTCTTCAGTTTACCTCCATCTGCTGTGCATTTGGCTGTATGATATCTGGGTTAATGTTGCTTCAAAGTAAAAAACTGGATACTGAAGACTGTCAAATCAGTGTAATTCTTCACAATCAGATCCAGATTGTGAGAATATTATGTGAATCATTGAAAAACAAACTTTTAGAAAACTATTGGAAGGATAATTTCTTCATCAGAAAGCTATCATGACTTGCCAAATATGGATCAGGATTTGAGTGAATTCCCATAAAGCATTATTTTTTTCTCATGAGTGATTGAAATCTTCCTTTCTTTTAAATAAGAGAGTAAAGTTGAGTTAACAAATAATCACTGATTACTTCATTTTTACAACTTGGAATATTGCATTGAAGAATGGAATCCTAGTAGTTCAACATTTTCAAGTTTGTAAGTTGAACCAAGTTTTTACGTTGAATTGCCTTGAAATATTTTGCAGTATTGGCAACTCTGCAGCCCAGACTATTCAGTCCTCCCAAATATTGTAAATATTGTCACCAAAATGCAGTTACACATGACGAATGCATGTTAGCTAAGACATTTTATTTGTGAAGAACCTTCTTTTAACCTATCCAGGGTGATTAAATCACTTCCTCCCAGTGCATGTTGGGATATGCTTCAGCTAGGGATGGGGAAATAAATTGATTAATTTACAAATCAGGATTTTTTTTTTTAATTTCTATATTTATGCTTGATGATTTTTGCATCACAATGCTGACCCTAGTTATACTTTGACCTTATTTTCAATTAAATAAAAAGAAAATAAAACATTTTAATAAAAAAATTACAATTAAATTAAATTACAATACATATGTTTTATTTTTTTGCATTTTTTTTTATTTTCTCTTAATTTAATTCATTGTTTAATTTTTTAAAATTCATTTGTCATCTTTTTATACAGCAAAGACAATAAATTGAAAAATTAAAAAGTCCTATAATGTGTTCACAATAGTACCATATTTTAATATTGAATTGTAATATTTAAAGAATCACACACACTGAATTGCTATACATATTGAATTGGCACCCAAGTAAAGTGAAATGTATTGTGGTTTCCCAACTGATTCCCAACCCTAACTCCAGTTCCCTCGATACTTTGATTAGGAATAAACAAGCATAGAAACTGGATGGATGGATTCTATTCTTATTGAGGATAACTGCTACTGTTCATTTAATTACTTTCACTTACCTTTTATAATGCAGTCAAACTGCTGAAAGTGAAGTAAGTGGGCCTACACTGAAAAAGAAAGCAAAGTCCAACAATTCTTCTCTTGTGATGAAGTGGACCCCCACTTACAGAAGGGTCTAGACACAGAGTATATTAGTACTCTCTGGGAGAAGCACAATGGAATATGAAGCACAGATGGTGATGAATGTGATCCATAGAGAGGCGTCTGGGGGGATGGTGTGTGTGGAAGGAGGGTTGAGGTCCGCCAGTCAGACAGGGATCATCATGGCTAAAAGTCTGCCTATAGGAAAATGGATGGAGAGCACCATTAAAAGGGGTCCCTTGACTGTTTTATACAGGGATTGCATAGTGCATATGTATTCACTCCATGCTAAATAATTTCATTTCTTTGTTTACTCAGCAGAGAATGGTTCTCTTTATCTAATAATAATACATTACAGAATCTCACTAGACTGAGGTGAGATTGCTCAGAAGCCGCAGTGTATTTGCAGTAAAAACATAAACTGCACTTTTTGTGCAGTTCTGTGAGCTGTTATCTTGTATTTGATTGAGCTTTCACATCCAACATAAAACCCAGCAAGAAGATTGGGGATGTTGTTTTGGATGATGGCCATTAACCTGGGGTGGTGGTGGTTTGTGCTGGTGGTGGGAGGGGTGGGGGTGTGTGGGGGGTGGGGTGTGTGTGTGTGTGTGTGTGTGTGTGTGGGAGGGAGGGGTGGGGGAGGGTGGGGGGTGGGGGGCAAGGGGTGCTGGGGGTAGGGGGCAGTGAAACAAAAAATGCCCAACTATTTGCTAAGAGGAGACTGGATAGGAGAGTGAAAAATTTGTTTTAATCTGATAAAACGGCCAGATTATGGTGCAAATCTAGACAGTTTTGAGCTGATAACCATTCAGATGGTGAGCTTGGATTAGTATATTGTTATCTCATCTTAAAGGGTATTGTTCCTGCTGATGGAAAGTGTGTGAGTGTGTGTGGGTGGATGGGCGGGGAGGTTACACAGTTAGTCCTGACATCCTTCTTTTTGAATGAAAAGACACTAGAAGGAAGCACAGGTTGTCAGTATAATCACATGGAATATATGCTATAGGGGGACCATATCAGATTCCACAAAGAACCTTTCACAATACAATTCTTTAAAGAACGATTTCTTTGCTGAAAATTTTCTTTTGATGGTTCTTTAAAGACCTTTAACTCTGAAAGTTTTAAAAAATAGTTGGAGCAATGGTGGAGCAATCTGGTTCAATGTAGAACCCTTTTCAATTTTTTTTTTTTTTATCTTTTATTATTATCATTTATTAGGTTACAGTGTGCCTTATAAAAACTTTTTCATGGGGTGTCCCAGCAGCTCACCTAGTAGAGTGCATAACACCTGTTCCATTTCCGCAGTTTTAAAAGTGGAAATTTATTTATTGGAGCTCTACCACTTACTGCCACAGCATCTGGACAGCCTATGGTCCAACAAGGACCTCTGATGTGATTGTGAAAGAGGAGCTGCAGAATAGTCCTTTCACACCTTAATCTTCTGACAAAAGGAAAGCTAAAAGCAAAACAAATTTTGTCTTTTCTAAGCCAGACAGAGATACAGTAAATACAATCATCTCAAGCAGCATTGTTCCTCATAATAGTGGGCTCTAACTTAAGAAATTGATTTTTTCCTCATGTTGTTGAAAGTGAAATGCATCACTGTGTAAAAACTGTGGCTTTGTCACCAATGGCTTCAGTTAGGAGGTTGTGGCTGAGACTAGTAAAGCCTGTTGTGGTTCCCTCTCTACTCTGAGTGAAGGATGGTCAGGTGACTCTTGTTGAGTCCTCGCTTTAGCCTGAAGCAGTGTCAAACTGGTAGTCCCACTCTTGACTCTTAAATCCTTGCCTACATCTGTAAGCCTGCTGAATAACTCCTTTCACAAAGCCTCAGGGGACACCCAGAAACATGCATCACCGTCACATGCACATTTTTGCTCATTGACTCTTGAGCCCATTTGTCTTGGAGGATTGTGAATTTCATGGTGCAACTCAGTAAACAGAGCTATGAAAATCATCATTTTGTTGAGCATTTTGGGACAGTTTGACCTGTTCTCCTGTTTATTTCTTGTGTTTCCCAAGAGTTGACATATTCATCACTGGAATATTACATCATTTTGTGTCAAAATATGCAACTCTGATATAAAGCATTTTGATCCTTTTGACCTGTGTTATCATCATCTTAAACAAGGCAACAAGAATCATGTCACCCGTGCGAATAATGAGATCTCCACCAAATATGTCACTTGTTTTTGACATATAATTGCAGTTTCATTGAAAACTGCAACTTTGCATCAAAATCAGGTTGGTGTCACAAATCATGCATGACACATGGACACATGGACAAATGATGTAGTATCCCTTCTGGGCTGGTCAGTGTAATTTTCTAAATGCTGAAAGGTAGCTGTAAGTCCAATATTCTCCCAGTTTTCACTGAATAATGATCAATGGTAAACAAACTAATGAACGAACAAATTAACAAAATACTGACAAATAAATAAACTGATAGACCACTTCATAGCCCATAGCCCCAAAACATTTTATAAAGATGATTTTTTGCTACCTCAGTACCACTTGTGAATGTCTTTTGTGGGGTACTTTGGTGTATTTTAGAGCCTGAAAATATCATATGTGATCTGACATGCATTGGTGAATGTGGCATGTGTATGAATGAGCATTTATGATTTTACCAGTTCAAATGGAATGGAATAGCACTAAAAAAACTTTGAGCTCATACATTCACAATCTGAAAAGGAGCAAGAATAACAGATGGCAAAAAGATCATCAGAATGCAATTAAAATCTAGACCATTAATCTTTATGTGCAATAAAAACCTTACATAGTTTTCCTCTATAATTATTATTGCAAAAAAGACAACAGAAGGGGCAGCTACTGAGGCATTCTTCAAAACCAAAGACAAGAACAAACTACATTTGATACTGTGCCGTTTGCACGAGAAACATATGCAGGCAGAGATGGAATCTAAATGGCAGATACTAAAGAGTGGCATCTGGGGAGAAAGGAGCAGAACCTGTTCTCTTCCACATCTGGATGAAAAGTCCCCAAAGAAGTGCTAAGATATCTGAGAGGCAAAGCACCTCATGTTATTGTTCCTCTCTGCTGGGAATTGACTCTCTGTCAATGTGGCCTGAGGGAGAGGAGAATCCAATAGGCCAAAACAACTGTCTCTTTCATCAGTAGAAAATGTAATAGGATGTAACTTCTCTTTGAGGCATACATACCACATTTCTGTGGATCAAACACCATTGATACAGACAATAATCATTAAAAGACAAGCCATTGAGTCTTTGTACAGTGTGTGGTTGTGTTCCCCTTGTCTCATGCATCCTCTGCTGTTTGGTCACTCACATAAGATGCCCATTTATGCCCATTTTATCTTCATTTTATCCTCATTTACATTGCAAAAAATCCACTTTTTGTTTTGGTAGTTCTCTGCACACCCAGGGATTTAAAAAAGCACAACAAACAACAACAAATAGGATCTGTGCAACTTTCCTGCAAGTAGCTAACTGGCTAAAGGCATTAGGTAGCAAAAGTTAATTAGCAATAGCTACAGCTTGGACTGCTAGATGTCTGGGTTGACAAATACAATGTATTTCACTGTTGACATTTCAGAATGATGTTGACTGTAATTCCACTCAGCAAGCTGTCTACTGTTGTAAAACGGTAGAAAGCTGACAGGAAAGGAGATGTGAGATAGTGGTAGGCAGATCAATACTATCAATACCATGTCTGCATCAATACTAGATCCATTGTAGCACAATATGATCAATGCCAGTTTCAGTTTCTCTCTTCTATGTTGTAAGGTCCTGAGCACAGAGGACAAGGCAAGACGGATCTGATGGACCCTGTATTCCAACCTCGAAGACCTTGACTTTGTGGATGACCTTGCCCTCCTATCACACACACACACACACACACACACACACACACACACACACACACACCTGCAGGAAAAAACCGACAGACTCCAGGTCAAACAGCAATAAAACCAAGGTTATGCCCATCAACACCAATACAGCAACACATATAAAAATAGAGGAAGAGGTTTTGGACAACACAGATCACTTCACATACCTGGGAAGCATCATTCACCATGATGGGGGACATTCAAAACCGGATCAACAAATCACACACAACCTTCATAAGACTCAGACAAATCTGAAAATCAAACCAATACAGCACCAAAACAAAACTCCAGATATATCAAAGCTGCGTACTGTCAACACTGCTGTACGGTGCAGAATGCTGGAAGACCACATCCACAAACTATCCACCTTCCACACATCTTGCCTGCGCAAAATCCTGTATGTATTCTGACCCAAGACCATCTCGAACAATAAACTCCTTAACATCACTCAGCAAAATGACATGCACACCATAATCAACAGACGTAGATGGACCTGGATTGGCCATGTCCTCCGAATGAACATCAACGCTATCCCAAGAGTCGCATTACACTGGACCCCAGAGGGCAAGAGAAGGAGAGGGAGGCCCAAGGTGACATGGCATAGGACGGTAGAGAAGGAACTGCAGCAACACCATCAGAGCTGGGGGACCATTAAGAAGATGGCCTAAGACAGACTGAAGTGGAGAGACTTTGTTGCTGCCCTATGCGCCAGCAAGCATAGTGAGGATAACTAACTAACTAATGTTATAAGGTACTCATCGTAACAAACAGTTCTGTAAAATATAGGTTCGACATCAATTATATTTCAATAACATAGTGACATATCTATTGGCATTCTGTTGTATGTGTTTGCCGAATTTTAACAAACAAAGCGGCCAAGTTCATTTATTGCTGGCACTCTGCTATGCTATTATGTAATCCACCACAGTTCTCACTGATATTCTACTTAATTCTTGTTGATATTATTGAAAATCCAATGATCCAAAGAGAGTATTGCTGCTCTGACAACTAGAGGGTATTGAGAGCACAAACTCTGTTTGTAAACACAAAAGGCCACTCCTGGGTATGTGGCAGATTGCTTGTACAAAACTGAAAGACTAGGGTGGAAATGTGTTTTTTGGATGGAAATGAGGGATACATTTCACTCTGACAAGGCTCTTACTAGATTACTTGGGTTATTTTGTCTCTGACCTCCAACTGTGATTACTGCAACAGATGCAACTCACACAACTGATCTGAAACTTGGGTGCATTCATAGGCAGAATGTACAGTTTCAGGGAAGTTTTGAAAGAAGCTGAAGTGGCGAGGAGTGAAGTGGAGAGCACAGAAGGAGCCTGTTGTCCATCCAACACGGAAACTTAGAAAGCTAAAACCAGGAAATAACAGCAGGCTAGCAGAAAATTGTATGGTGAAAAGAAGACCCTTAGTGATGACTCTCACATTGCAAGGGGTCATTTTACTGCAACAAAATGTATGCAATATGGCTTAATGTAGTTTTAAGCTCAGTGGCATGGGTATGTCTTATACTGGCATGGATGTTTCTTGTACTGATGTGGGCATGGTTTGCACTATGAGGCCACAGTTTGCAGAGAAATCCACTTCTGGTCTGAGGCCAACACTTTTGGAGGTGGAGATACAGTTACTTGATGATGTAGTTCTCCTGGTTGCCACAACAAAACTGATTGTTCCCTTAATTGCAGCAAAAAGTGATGTACAGTATGTGTCTGTGGAGTATGTGTCTGTTCTTCTAAACATCGGACATTTCTAACTAACCCCAGAGATAATACACACTACACTGAAGACTCATTTTGCCATACAATTTATTACTGTTATATACATAGTATCAAGTGCCTTATTAGATGAGGGGCATGCTTAAATATCTCCCTGGTTTAACTTATCTTAAATCCCTCCCTTGCTAACCAAATACAAGGCTTGGGTCTGACATGAAGACTAGCATGAGAAAAAAATACACATTACAGAGCCTTGGTGAACTATCTTGACTCTTGTAAATGTTTACCACAGCACTTGATACCCACTGTGGACCATTATCTGCTGTGAGTTTCTTCTTGTGGTTGGACTTCATTTTCATACCCAGTCCCTATCCTTGGAGAGCCAGTAATCAAGGTTTGTGGCTAGTTTTACAGTCAACACAGCACACTGTGGTCCAGAATTCATCAGCTCGTGCTCTCCAAATCTCCAGTGACCCCTCCAGCATGCGTATGCAAGTACACAGACACTTCATGCCCATATCCATCATACTATGTATCACTTTAATCAAAAAGATGAACTGTCCTTCATTTGATTCACTGAATGGTAACGGAATTATAGTGTTGCCCAGACATAATCGAATTAAAAGATCCTGGTGGAATATAGAATTATCATCCAAAGAAATACATGCAGACAGAGATTAGTTTGCTCAAACCCCTGTGCTGCTGTGTGTTGCCAGAACATCACAAAGCTGGTCTGATCTCAGACGCCATTTCTACAAATATGACTGCTCCCCGCTTGATTATCCAAGAAGACCTGGCAGCCATTACTAGAGTGCCAGGGGCCCAAGCACTCCTCAGTCTTGACAGAGCCCCTTCTATATACCCCAAGCCAGGCATTTTCACCAGTTAGAAATAGCCTCTGAATATACTATAATAGCCTTATCAATGCTATGCGCAAACAGAACACCCGCAGCTCTGGGTGCAGCAAATCAAAAACTGTGCCCTTCAAATGTTCGAAGTGTCTGCAGTTATTTAGATATGGTCCCAAATGCAATGCTCATGCCAAACCACTAGAAATTGGCAGTGGATCTCAAAGATATTTGTGCAGAGGGCCAAAACAAGATGGGGGAAACTCCATACAGTTAAAGCTACACAGATATCTGCTTATGCTTACAATGAGAAGTTTCCGTAACTCCTTATAGTAAGAAAGGACAAAATTTTAGTTTGAACTTGTACAACTCATTATTTCCCTATTTTACTTTCCCTCAGGTAAGAGTACCTTTTCAGCTTTTGTAAATTCAAAGCCTATCTCAGGGCTCACTTGTGGAAAAACTGACAACTCAACAAAGCACTAGCCTAAAAAGTGCTTTAGATACTTTACTTTAGACAAAGACCTAACATCAGATCAGTTAATTAAAGTGGACACAATCAACCACTTTCAAAGGTAACGTATCACTGTTTGATCTTTATGGAGGCTACATTATGTCCAATGCACTTCAGATGGGCAGGAAATCATCATCAAGACATCATCACAATGGTGGGTCTGCTTAGACAGACAAGGAGCCTATAAGGTTGGAGATCTACAGTGCATCTTGGCAGTAGGAGACTGTTAACCATTGCATGAGCACACATGTGGGACACTGGAAAAATGAAGTAATGGCAAACACATGTTCCACGTGTAGTATTATTCTTAATGAAAAGGTCCGCTGCAGCCTTTTTGAGCACTATAAAACTATACCGCTCATAAAAGTTTTGATAACAGAGACTGACTGACAGCAATTAAACTGAAATCAGGAAGGATTAGAGGGTTGACTGGAGTCCAAATACTGACCTCTCTTCACCAAGTAAATAATAAATAATTGCAAATAGGCCACAGTGTCATAGTGTACCTTTTTCAATCTACAAAGAGAGCACTGGGAGCAAGTTCAGTCTTGGGGAGCACAAAGTGACCTCTTAGTAATAGCATGGCAAATTAATCATTCTAATGGCAGGAACAGCAGAGGTGGGCAAGTGTCTTAAAGCTGTGTTGCAGTATAAAGAGACTTTTTCAGTGAGTCCTTTAATAATTACAGACCTTTAAAAATGCCCTCTTTCTTTCCTCATGCTTACGTCATGCTATATGTACAGTTCTTGATGTTAATTTCATGGTGTGTATATATATATATATATATATATATATATATATAATTTTATTTTTTTCTGTTTTTTAAAACAACCTAATCTCTGGACATAAGCAAGCCCCTGGGCATAATGTGCAATATTATCATAAAAACATGCTCTTTTGGTTCTAAAAATACAAGATTGGCTCTTGATTGGAGTGTTTTTTTTTTTTTTTTCTTGTACTCCTAGTTAGCCCCAGGCAGTGATTATGAAGTCCAGTAATTCAGGACATCTATTTGCATAATATTTGGTGTCAAACTTGTGCTGACAGTTTCCCATTCTCTTAAAGAGGTTTGATATGGGAACAGAGTCTCCGGGTAGGTTATTGTTCTGCAGTTCCTTAGCAAACTGTGCAAACTAGTCAGGGGGCCAAATCCACTGTATGAGCAGTAGACTTAAAGTGATGACATCTTAAATAGTTGTCCAATGGTGGGAAATGGGATGGTTTGAAGGTTGCCCCCTCTTTGTATTGTAAACTTTCAACAAAGACGTTATGACCATTCAGACATGACATATTGTGACTTACCAATGTGTAACTTAACAAGTTTTTTTTGTTTTGTTTTGTTTTTTACATAACATCTTAACTTTGCATACTCTTCCTTTTGGTAAGGCAAATTATAGCCAGTGGCAGGTTTTATGTCTAATGAGAGGTAATAATGAATAAACAGTATACAGTAATTATCATATATTATTATCTGGAACTGCTCTGCATAACATAATGCATATTTTTTGGCTTTTAAAAGTGTATAGAGACTACAGTCTTTACTCTAACCCTTCACTGTGTTGATTTAATGCTGAAAAGAGCAGCTCTGCTGTAGTGATGTCCAGCCTGGTCTACCAACAGGGGACTTCCCTTACATTCAAAAGCCAGAGTTAGGTGCTGTTGCTAAGTGACTGGTCTCCAACAGTGGAACCTTCTCCTTCCCACTGGCCTTGCATCTCCACAGCCAAGCTTAAAACAGTGCACCCAAGAGCCTCCAAACAAGTTCAGCTTCTAATTACACACTTTCATCAGCATTTCCTGCTCACATGTCCAAACACGGAGGGGAACCTTTAGTTTGCTTTGTCTCTGTGGTCTTTGGAAACACTGCATCCTCGTGTAAACCTGCTTTGATAGACTCTTGCTTCAATGAGAGCTTTGTTTTGGCGGCCATTTAATCCAGTCTGCCTGCCTCTGTTCAATGGGTATTAAGTGAGTCAGGGGGAAAAAGGCTGTGACAAAACTGACCTGGTGTCCATTTAATACATGAGAAAGCAGTTGGCTTGGACTCGGACGTCATGCTAGTTCATTATCCCCAAATTGGCTCAAATAGTGACCCAGTGTTCACTCCAGTGGCTTGAACTGGCACTGTGTCAAAGACCCAGTGACATCAAAACTATGAATACACACTGCGTGGATGAAAACACAGCTTGCATTTAGTGTCTTTAAATGCCCATCTGGGTATGCCTTATTATATCTACAGAACAATGAATAGTGACTTCTAAGTGAGAAAGCAACCTAATGCTTTTGGAAAAATTAACAGAGCACTGTTCATGCCAGGTATTTATTTATTTATTTATTTATTTTACCCTGAAGTTAATACAAACCTTCTCTCAAATAAAGAACAAAATATTAAAATTTCACCCTTTTCAACAACTTCCACTGAAGCAGATGGAGGCAGTTACTCACAAAATCCTTAGTGAGGGATATGATATCACATCAATCCAGAAGCAGAACCTTTGATTTTCAAACTATGGGTCTCGACCCACTGATGGGTCCCAGCCATGGTTCGAAGTATAGTCTGAGATTCATGCGAGTCTCTGAAAAAAGTGAGGATGTGGATAGGCTAAATAAATAATTGCCTAATGCGGTGTGTTTTCTGAGAGAGAGAAAGAGGGAGAGAGAGAGAGAGAGAGAGAGAGAGAGAGAGAGAGAGAGAGAGAGAGAGAGAGAGAGAGAGAGAAATACTTCCCTGCTCATTACATGGTCCAACACTTTGGCACAAAACACACAGCAGCCCACTAGTTGCAACAATTCTATCAAGTAGATTTCAACAACCCAAAACTGCCTGAGATGTCTGCAATACAACAACAGGAAAAAAAAACAATCAATCTCCTGGTATGTTGGCATGAAGTGACTGACTACACCCCACAAACACCACTGTCCATGGTTGTGAAACAACAGTGAGTCCAGACAGTCCAAACCTAATGCCAGCTGTCATGCTAGCAGGTAATTTCCAGTTGTTTGAAGTTGTTTTTTGTTTCTTTGTGGGAAAAAAAAAAAAAATAGCAAGGCTTGTAGACCCAAGCAACAGTATTTTTTTTTAGTCTACACTAATACTCCATAAATAGAATGTTGGCTGATACAAGTGTTGTTTCTTCTTCCAGATGGGATGGAATGCTTGTGGCTCATACACTCTCAAAAAGAATAACACAATAGTCTATTGCAAACCACGATGGCTTGTTAGTAAAGTACAACCATACTCTCTATCATTTATGAGACAATATGGTCTGTTTAGATCTATTGGAAAACATGTTGCATTTTGTGTGTTATAAAATAATGTTTGTAATGTAATGTATTAGCGACCCTCATAGATTCATGATTTTACTAATTTCCTGGGAACTCAAACCTCCCCTTATGGGAGCTCAGCTCCCACTGGCTCCCACATAAGTTGAATCCTGGTCCCAGCATGGAGACAGGTGGTTCATGGGAGGGCTATGTGGCAAGAGGTCCTCTCCCTCCCAACCACTGTGTGGCACTATGCCAACTTCCCGCTGCACTAATTATCGGGCGGGGCAGGGCGTATTTATATTCAGGTGCACCCATGCCTTGGCCTCTGTCTCTCTTCTCCAAGCATCTCCCATGGTAGCTGCAGCGTGGCGGGCAGCTGGGTCTTTGTTTGCCGTGGTGGCCGTCAAGGTTCATACATTACCACACAGGTAAGGCATCATGCCTTCCCCTTATCTCTGAATGCGCAACAGGCGCCTCAGTGACAGTCTCTGCACTGGTTTGTAGCGTGGCTGGTCCAGGGGTGGACGGACTGCTCCGCTGGAGGCCCGCTGTGGTGTGGGTGCCTGTTGGCTTGGTGAGTTGGTGTCTGCCTGCCTTTCCTGCTAGTCATCACTCAGCTCTCTGTTAACTATTCTGTTTTGGTATATTTTCCTGCTGCAGCGTTAGCCTCTCGTTGAAGGCTCCCGCCCTCCGTGGTGAGGCTGCACTGTGGCCCAGCCTAGTGGTAGGTACAAGTATAAACTATTTCAACCAGTTATCACTTGTTCATCAGTTATTTATTAACTTCATTTGTGTGCTTTGTTTACATTTGTTTGGCTTCCCCCTTCCCAGAGTGGCTGCTGCTTTGGCTCTGTGCTTTTATCATCTCTCTTTTTATGTCGTCACATCCCCTGGCCAGCCTCTGGTATTACAAGCCCCTTCTGCTTCGCGTGAAGGACTGGCTCTTGCTTTCATGGTCTGAGAGCCGTCGGACCTCACAAGCATCAGGGCAGGCTTTTGTTAAAAGTGCCAGGACAAGAGGAGACCTACTGTTTTGACACTTAAAAACTATTTTTTGTTTGGTTTTTTGTGTGTTCATTTTCTTATTTAGTTTGGGTAAATTGTTATTTGCTTTGTTCAAATTAAATATACTGTTTGGTATATACAGCTTGGTTTTTTCTTCTCTAACTTGTAGAGCGTGGTCTTTACCTGCTCTACCTGTAAAGCGTCATGAGATAACTTTGTTGTGATTTGATGCTAAAAAAAACAAAAACAAAGAAACCCAACAGATTCCCTCCTGAGCATGCTCTTGATGACAGTGACAACGTAAAACTCCCCTTTAACGGGAAGAACCCTCAGGTAGAACCAGAGTCAGGGTGGACGGTCATCTACCTCTACCAGTTGGGTGGAAAGGGGAGAGAGAGAGAGAGACAAAGAGACAGAGGCAGGGAGATAAGGACAAACTGGGACAAATGACAACAACAGAACAACAGAACACCAAAGCATCCTGAGCCTTTACTGCACTTTTCTGTGCAGTAAAATACCCATTCTGTGCCCATTCTTAATTTTGCAAACTTTACAAATTGAGACAATTTTGGTGTGATTATCTTCAAAATTGAAAAAATGAAGAATGGGCACAGAATGGGCACTTTACTGCATAGTGCTGTGTGACATTTTACAATTTTTCAATTTTGAAGATAATCACACCAAAATGGTTTCAATTTGTAAAGCAGTCAATTTTAAACATATTTTATGTATGGTTAAATTCAGAATGGGTACTTTACTGTGGAAATTTGGAAGCGAAAACCCGAACTGTATGAATGTGCAGTTTAAGAGATTTGGTAAAAGGTTCATGAAAATGTTGATGTTTTGACAAATAAATGTATTTCTGGTGCAATGGTCATTGTATTTTAGGTTAATAATGACCAAATAACAAACAATAAATGAATATAAGACACAGAAGCAAACTACAATGGTCTAATATTGAGGAATTTCAATATTTGCGGGTGGTGAAAAAAAAAAAAAAAAAAAAAAAATGAAGAACTTGCATGAAGAAAAAATGGTTCATATCCCAAGAAAGAGCAAGCTTTGAACTTTAAATTAAAACAAAAATCAGATTTTTTAAGACATTCCCACATGCAGTTATGGGCCAATGAAAATGTGACATGAAAACTTTTTTTTGGATTTGGAGAAGCTGCCATCCAGAAACTGATGCATATATCTGACTAACCATTAATGCTTTGAACAGTCCATGTATGTATCTCAAAGCTCTGAAAAAATCAAGAAGCTGGAGCAAAAACAAAGTTGTTTTCTGAAGGCCCAAACATGGTCGACCACAAAACCTGCATAATTTTTTTTTACATTTTTGAGGGGCTGGCATGCCTAGCAGTTGTGATGTATGACAGATGTTTTTGTATATTCTGAGAGAGTTGGTAGAGGTGCATTATCGTACCAAATTTCAGTTTCCTATGTGGTGTAGTTCCTGAGATATTGACACCTGAAAATAAAAATAAGGACGCGCGAAAATCGCACCAAAATCGACACATACGCCCCTCACTAAATTGGCCAAATCTCAAAAGGTATCCATCCGAGCAAACTAAAATTTTACAGTGTGCCTATTGGATAAATAAGGAACAACTGGTGAATTTTTCAGAATTTTTTGAGACCCAAGTGCGTGGGCCATTTGGTGAAATGACATGGAATGACCCCATAATCAACTTAGCCAAAGCTTTCAAACACATTGTCTTCGATCATTGGACTTACAGTGGGAGATGAAGACGGACTCCTGGCTAACTAGCTAAACACCGGTGATGCACAATGCTTTTTTTTCTTTTTTTTTCACCCGTGAGCAAGTCCAGGGGTGTATTCAACGTAGACGTACCGGTACGTAACGTCAGTCTATCAGAAACGATAAAGCTCTGAACAACCTGTTGCATTACACAAGTGTTGGAAGTATGGAAGCTGAGAGGGCCATTCTCCTCACGATTGTGGTGGAAGAACTGACTGAGGATATTACTTTAAATGGATCACTAATAACAGGGGCACTGCAAAAGACTTTGGACATCACTGCCACTGCTTTAGCGATCAGACGCAGGAGGAGACCTCCAGCCCAGATCGGTGGTTATGTGGAAACTGTAGTTCCAAACTACACTGACCCGACCTTTGTTGCTCATTTTAGGATGAGAAGAGAAACATTTCAGGTGACGGATCTGCTGTACTCTGCTGTGTTTATGCACCTCTTGTGAGCTGAACTATCACTTACCAACCACTGTTTATAAAATGGAATAAAAGTTTTTTTTTTTTTTCTAACCACCATGTTTTAAGTTTTAAGTTGAATAAAATTCAGCATCAGTCTGTATTTAAGCCTCCATGATTTAAAACGACAGTGCTCCAACTTTTATTCAACTTAAAACTTAAAACTCATTTGTGTAGGCCTATGGTACAAATCTTAGAAACAATGTTTAACAATAACTGTTTTTTTCATAGTGGACATTGAATGTATTGCAGTACCCCTATAATTAATGATCCATGTAAAGTAATGTCCTGCTCAGACAGTTCTTTGGCTACAATCGCGAGGAGAATGGCCCTCTCGGCTTCCATACTTGAAATACTTGTGAAATGCAACAGGTTGTTCAGAACTTTATCGTTTCTGTTAGCTGGACGTTACATACCGGTACGTCTGCGCTGAATACACCCCAGCTTGAGCGGCTGTTTTCCACTGGGTCCTAGTGCTTGACCTGTCTCCATTTAATATAGCATAACATTTTTTTGGACAGTAAAAACTGCAAGGACCAAAACTGCCTTTTGAAAACATGGAGAGGACATGCCCCCCCTGCCCCCTCCCCAAATTACGTCCGTGACTTCTGGGCTGGATTATTGCAACTCTTTTCTCTCAGGCTGCCTCAACAACTCTCTAAAGACTCAATTGACTCAGAGTGCTGCTGCACATGTATTGACTGGAACTAAGAAGAGAGATCATATCACTCCCATATTAGCTTCTCTGCACTGGCTCCCTGTAAAATCCAAAACAGAATTTAAAATCCTCTTTCTCACCTACAAAGCCCTTAATGGTCAGTGTAAGGTTTTGATGGTAAACTGTCCCTTACTAAACTGTGGATGGTGGCGGCTACTGAGATGTGCAGCCAGCAGGAAGAAACACAGCACCCAAGTTGCAGCAGAGCTCTGTCCTTTACTCAGCTCTTGCATTCAACACAGATACAAGCAAGAGTAGGGAGAGACATAGATTCCCCTCTACCCTCAACCAAGACAAAAAACACACTGACATCCACCCAGTATATGTATCTCCCATCATCTACCAATGGTAATTCTATACGGCAATTCTATAGTCTATATTGACAATATAGACATATTTAAATGTTACACCGACTAATTTACCATATCTTTAACAGTTAAACAATAAACCAACATAACTTAACTCATTCCCAACCTCCCCCCTCTCTTCAGTCCACTTGGTTCACTCCAATGAGGCTGAATGCACACGCGAGGCCATCATCAGCAACACTCTCAGGGACGCGCCTCCATGAGGATGTTGATCTCAGGAACCACCTCTGAGAAGGAGAGTAATCAGAACCAGATTTGACAACATAGCAAAAGAAAACATCTGAAAATAAACCAACTAACATATTAATCCACTAAATAGGATCCATCTTTAGCAGATTAACACAATCAAAACAAACTACACCAATAACACATTGTAATCCGATACATACTGTACATGTATTTGGCAGTGTGTGTATTGGAACTGTGCACCTGTTTAGTGAGGGGATGCCTGCAGCTCCTGCACAGTCAGGCACCATCTTATCTTAATGAGCTCATTGTGCCTTTCCACCCAACTAGAGCACTGCACTCCCAACATGCAGGCTTACTTGTGGTTCCTACAGTCTCCAAAGGTACAATGGGAGGCAGAGCTTCAGCTGTCAGGCTCCTCTCCTGTGGAACCATCTTCCAATTTGGCTCCAAGAAGCAGACACCCTCTCTTCGTTTAAGAAAAGGTTTAAAACCTTTTTTGATAAAGCTTATAATTACTGTCCCAGTAATGTAGTAATGCTGCTATAGGCCTAGACTGCCGGGGGTTCTTCCATGACGCACTAAGCTCTCTCACTCCTCTCTCCTTCCTCACATATCCATTTTCCATTAATGCATGTTTCTAACTGGCCATCCTCTTTCTCTGTACGCCTGTCGCTTCTCAGCAGGTATTTCTGCGCCTGGAGCTGTAGTCTGCATCTGTGATGGCAAAGCACCGACCAGTAGTAGTACTACTATACAGCCCTATGTCAAACTTGCAGTATTCTATGTCCTGCAATGTCTCTGTAAAGCACCTTGAGGTAACTTTTGTTATGATTTGGCACTATACAAATAAAATTGAATTGAATTGAACTGAATTTTTTTCAGTTGTTACCTTTATTTTTTCTTTAAGAAATTAGATTTAACTGCTACTTCCATGTACCATCTCTCTTCTCTCTTTTTTGAACCATTGCTGGTTCCTGTTGTTTCCTGAGTTGTTTCCTTTTATGGCTCTTTGAGGCACCTTTGAACCATTTAAAATTATTTTTTTAAAGAACCATGGTCTGAAAGGTTCTTTGTGGAACCAAAAAAGGCTCTACACATTTCCGGTTCCAGTTGGAAGCTATATTTTCCTGTGTGTTCACGTGGGTCTTAACATGAAAAAGTTTGGCAACCCCTGGTATAAACTAATCTTGAACTCAGTCATACTCCTGTATTTTCGCTGATGTAGATATTTTCTCCCAAGGTCAAGCTTTTGTTTCAGAAATGGTGATGGTGATAACCTATTGGGGACTCTAATTACAGCACGGACAGTTAGTTGTCTGGCTAATAGAGACTTTATCATTGACCTTCTGACCTTGCCATTGCCTCCACACCATGTTATCACCTCCATCTGAAACACAATTGTCCTTGCTGGACACAATTTGCCACCTCCTCATCATTAGATTAGTGGTCATTTCTATTTCTTTTCAAAGAGACATGAAGTGGCACATCAGTGGAGAGGACTGATCAAGTGATTTGCATCTCTACTCATTATTCAGAGCATTGAATGTGGTCCCATTCACATTGTGGGGCTAGATATAGGTAATTATATTGTCATTATAGCATTATCCTATCACAGTATGTTTTCAGAGGTACATGGAATTACAGGCCAAGACAAAAATCTATTCCAGTCTCTCATGTGTGTTTTTGCCCAATAAAGAAGGGAAAAACAGTCTGCAGATCAAAGACAAAAGTTCAAACTGAAAACTAAAAAGAGCAGTGAGCAGTTCTGCCTGACTTCTCCCCTTAGCTTCATACATCATCAACAAACTAGATGAAGGAGCTTTTGAGGAATTTCTTACAGCAAATCACTCCACAATGACTGTTTCCTTTGTGCTTGATGAGAGAGAGAGAAACACAGAAATCAAAATCACAGTGTTGCTGACTCAGAGAGATACCATATGATCATTCTTGTGGAGCCAAATGGTTGGTAGAAGAACCCCTTTGCTTTAAAATTTGCCTATAAGGCATTACAAAGCTTTTATAAATGCATTAATGAGCTCATTATAATTATTAAAACAAGCACATACTATCATATCCACAATGCACAATCAACTTTCTGGGCCAACTAAAAATCTCATAACACAGTCATATCAGATTGCTAATGCATTATAATGCATGGAATTTACTGATGTGATTATAATGTAGAAAGTGTTTATGACATGTTTGCAATGCCCTTACAAAATAACTGTAAAGGTTAAAGGGCTGTAATGACTGTCAGTGATCTGCTACTGTGAACAGAAAACTGTAAATACATTAACAAGAGAAAGCCTGCTCAAGGCTGATATTCAAAATATTGTCATGTCTGAAGGGAAACAAAGAACCGATGTCAGGGATCAATTTGCAGTTTATGACTTGATTCAAACAGCACTGGTAAATGTCTTGTTCCCTTGAATTTTGCAAAACACTGTCCACCTTCACCATAGCGGTTTACAGCACTCTCAGGACTGTATATTTTACATGAATTGTGTCTTTAATTATATGAAATTTATGTTAACTTGAAAGACTGGCCCTAATTCCATGAATGAATGGAACATTACATTTTATGTATGAGAATGAGTTTCTGTGGCTATATTTATTTATATTTAACTTGACTATTCTTGTGGGATTTCCTTGATCTGTTTCCTTCAGTGAATACACTTAGCATGTTTTTATTGTAGTTCTAAGCATAGTCAACAGTTGTGCTGGGGGTGACAGCTTGGACGCGGCCAGCATGACATGTTCAGCAAAACTCCGGAAACACTTTTGTCAAATAAAACTGGAGAAATATTTATTAAAGCAGGCAAGGCTGTGCACAATGGTATACACCAGTTCATCAGAGCGAACAAACCCAGTAAGCTGTCAGAGGCCAGATGGGTCAATATACAATTGCAGGACTTTTTGAGTTTGTAAATTTCTGGAAAAAAAAAGTTAATTTTTGCCAATATATTTATTTTTTCCTTAAAAAGTACCCCTGAAATGTTATGTTTTTTCGTAATTTCCAAGCTCAAGCTCATACTGATTTCAGATATTTATTTAACAGAGATGTTAACTGATTATTTGGTCAACTATGTTACAGACAAAAACAGTAAAGTTTTAACTCTGGATACACACCAGATATTAAAAAAAAAATGCATTGTTCCTGGAAGAATATGTGCCCATTTACCTACATGTTTAATTGTAATCCCCAATTAATAAAGAGAATTACTTTTTTTTTTTTTTTTTTAATTTAACCCCTTATTTCAGAGAATGCATTTAACGGTCTAGATATTTTCTCCAAAAACTTCAGAAATTCATTGTGAGGTACGCACTTCATAGCTACTAGGTTTCTAATCATTTACATAGTGTTCCCTAAACACTATGTAAATGAGGCTTGAAGTTTGCTTAGCTTAGTTTCTAATCATTTACATAGTGTTCCCTAAACACTATGTAAAGCTATGAAGTGTGTACCTCTTTAGCATATAACATAATCATGAACTAAATTAACTATTTATTATTACTTTATATTAGCAAGCTGCATATTCCATCTCTTGCATTTAATTAAAACCATTTGGTATTATTGTGACATAACAAATAATACATCTAGTTTGTATGGATCGCGTACAAGTTTATTAACTGCAATTTTACAGACAAACCACAAAAATTTTGTGACCAAATAAATCTGTGATCCTATAACCCTCAAAAAACAAGACAAAAGTGTATCAAATGCAAATCAAAAAATGTGAAAACTGAAAATCAATCAATCTTTATGAAGATTCAAGGGGATCCTCAATGATTGGGCAGGCCACGGTTTGGCAAACAGCTGATTGGCCAGGGGGCGGTGCTTTATGTAGGATTCAATCCTATCCTGAAAGTTAGCCTGCCCCGGAGCAGGCTAGCTTTCAGGGCAGGATTAGAACAGGTTTTCTATCCCGATCAGAGGTGAACCAGCTTTGTGATACAGAAAATCCGGAGTTGAGCCTGAAGTTATCTCGCTAACCCCTTAATCCCGCTTTGTGATACAGGCCTCAGGTTTTCCCCAGAATGAATGCCAATTATCAGTAAAGCCCACATCATTTTCTGGACACTAGCTGGACAGCCAGCGGCAGAGGGATGACATGCGGCTAAACATATCGTCCGAGGTCAGATTGGGCAGGGGTCCAGAGAAAACTACAGCGTCCGCGCCATTGTTTTTGCATAAGCACACACCGATTCAACACTAATTCAACACTACACATATTTGCGCTATCCTTAGCCAGCAGCTTCAAATTTGATTCGACGTTCCCCATTCTGGCCCCTGGAATGCATCTGAGGAAGAGGAAGCCATTGCTAGCCGCTAGGCTAAGTTAAGCTAAGTTTAAACGATGGGCAGAGAGAAAAGTTGCTAAGGATGAATAACATGTTATACGCTTTGGCGAAACAAGTTAATGTGTGGATGTGCAAACAGGTGATATACTACAAGCGTAATACATGCAGATTAGGATAGTTTAAGATGCGAAAAAAAAAAAACAAAACACTAACAACGCTAACAACAACAGTAGCAACCGAACACTGCTCTAGGACCGGAAGGAAACAATACACTCACCGTCAGCACATCAGCACCACATCCTGAGCAAGAAAATATTAATTCTTCAGTCAAAACATTGAACAAAAACAAAAGTGCTTTAAATTTAGTGCAAAACTTAACCAAAATAGCACATTAACAAAGTAGTGTTCCATTCAGTCAAAATTCAGTCAAAAGTATGCCTCCCGTTTTGCGGGGTCAGCATCGCTCCATGCATGGTAATGATGCTGCTTTTCTGCAGCAGTTAGTGGCATTTTCCTGAAAACAAGTTTACTTTTTAAGAATATTTATAAAAACAATGTTGTTTTTTGAATTTACTGCAATGTATTATATTAAATGAACTCCTGAAAACTATATACAAAAAAAAAAGTGTCAAGAACATATCATGGGTGGCAATTATGTCACTCTTAGTCCACCAAGTTACCTTTACAGGGTAACATAGTTGACAGTATCATAGTTGACATTTTTACTGTTTTTCAGGCCTAAAGGTAACATTGCTGCTATAATCAAACACACATTGATTTTTCCAGAAAGATCCTTCTAAATAGGACATATTTAATTGAGTAAAACTATTATTCAGTGTAATGATATTACAGTAACACAGTTGACATGCAATAAATACAGACTTGACTCACACACTACTTCATAATAAATAGTTAAGAAAGAGGAGAGATAACATACTTTATGAAGAAAAGGAAAGAGGAAGATTAAGAATGAGGAAAGTGCTCAGAGCATGGTATGAAGTCCCACGACAGTCTAGGCCAGGGGTGTCAAACTCATGCCATGGAGGGCCAAGAGGCTGCAGGTTTTCATTCCAACCAACAACTCCACCAGGTGATTTCACTGATCACCCTACCTCCAAACAGAGAGGCGGGACTAATCAGTGAATATAGTAGCCTATAGTAGCATAACTAAGGGCTGGTCCAGGGCAACCTGGGCTGGGCTCTTAAAGGTAGAGAGAGAATCTGCCCTCCGAACCGAGACCGGAAGTTTGTTCCAGGAGCCTGGAATTGGAAAGATCTTCCTCCCGTTCTAGTAATTTTGGGGAGTCTTTAACGACTTGCTGGTAAAGCCTGATAATTTTACAGTAGTCTAACCTAGAGGTAACAAAGGCGTGGATTAATTTTTCTGCGTCACTCTGAGACAGGATATGCCGGACTCTTGAAATATTACATAAGTGAAAAAAGGCAGTTTTAGAGATCTGTTTAATAGAATAGAATAGAATAGAATAGAATAGAATAGAATAGAATAGAAGAATAGAAGATACTTTATTCATCCCACAGGGAAATTCAGGTATCCAGCAGCTCAAAACATAACATATAATAATAAATAGATAAATAAATAAATAAATATAAAAAAAAAGAAAAATACATAATAAAAGCAATATAGAAGCAGCACAATTATTGCTCAAGTCTAGTCCAGATGTGGATGTGGGGGGTGGTGGGAGTTTAGGTTTATGGGAGTTAAAGGACAAATCCTCATCAAAAATAACTCCGAGGTTCCTTACTGTGGAATTGGAGGCCAAGGTAATGCCGTCCAGAGTAGCTATATCATTAGAAAATGATTCCCTAAGGTATTTAGGGCCGAACATGATAACTTCAGTTTAATAGTAGAAAATTGGTGGCCATCCAGGCCTTTATATCCTTAAGGCAGGCTTGAAGTTTGCTTAGCTGGCTTTATGGATAAGTACATCTGAGTATCGTCTGCATAACAGTGGAAATTTACGGAGTGTTTCCGTTTAATATTACCTATATTGATCTAATAAATAGGAATTAAACCAGCTAAACCAGCAGTTCCTTTAATGCCAATTAATTGCTCTAAACTCTGTAATAGGATGTGATGGTCAATAGTATCAAATGCTGCACTGAGATCCAATAATACAAGTACAGAGGGAAATCCATTATCTGATGCAGTTAGGAGGTCATTAGTAACTCTAACCAGCTATGGTGTACTCTAAATCCTGACTGAAAGTTTTCAAATAGTTCATTGTGCTCTAAGTAGTTACAGAGCTGGTTAGCGACTACTTTTTGGTCTATACTTATTGGTCTATAGTTGGCTAAGACATCTGAGTCAAGGGTAGGTTTTTTGAGAAGCGGTTTAATTATAGCTACTTTAAATGACTGTGGCATGTAACCTGTCGATAGAGACATATTGATCATATCTAGAAGAGATGTGCTAACTAAAGGTAATATTTCTTTAAGCAGCCTAGTTGGGATAGGGTCTAGGAGACAGGTAGATGAATTAGAGGCGGAGTTAAATGAAGTTAGCTCTGAGAGATTAATCAGGGGAAAAGCCTCTAAATTATAATCTTTGACAGAAGTCTCTAAGGGGGTTGCGTTAATGCCAATTGTGGGTAGGAGGTTATCAATTTTGTCTCTAATAGCTAGAATCTTATCATTAAAAAAGTTCATGAAGTCATTACTACTGAGAGTTGTAGGAATACAAGGATCAGCAGAGTTATGACTCTTTGAAAGTCTAGCTAACGTGCTAAAAAGAAACCTGGGATTATTTTAATTTTCTTCTATCAGAGATGAATAGAAGGCTGTTTTAGCGACGCAGAGGGCCTTTCTGTAAATTTTAAGACTGTCTTGCCAGGATAAGCGAGATTCTTCTTTTTTTGTAGAGCTCCATAACCTTTCGAGTCTCTGTGAGGTTCATTTCAGTTCAAGTTTCAGCAAGTTAGACCATGAAGCTAACCTCTTTTGTTTTATAATCTTCTTTTTAAGAGGAGCGACGGCATCAAGTGTCGTTCGCAGTGAGGCTGCAACACTATCAAAGAGACTGTCAATTTGTGAGGGACTAAAGGTAGCATAAGAGTCATTAGTTGAATTTAGGCATGGTAATAAATTAAATGCTGATGGGATTTCCTCCTTAAATTTAGCTACAGCAGTATCAGATAAGCATCTAGTGGAAACACTTTTTTCCAATGGCAAGTAATCCTGAAGAAGGAATTCAAAGGTTATCAGATAGTGGTCAGATAAGAGAGGATTCTGTGGAAACACTGTCAAATGTTCAATGTCAATTCCATAAATAAGGACAAGGTCGAGAGTGTGGTTATCTTTATGAGTAGGTTCATTCACTCTCTGAGAGAAGCCAATTGAATCCAATAATGAGATGAATACCGTGTTAAGAGAGTTTTCTGTGTCGGTATGGATGTCAAAATCTCCAACTATAATCATTTTATCAGTGCTGAGAACGAAAACGGATAAGAACTCTGACAAATTCAGAATACGCTGAATTAGGAGGCTGGTATATTATAGCAAATACTGACTGTCTTCCAAGACTGTCTTCCAAGCTGGATTAAAAAGAGTAAGAATTAGGCTTTCAAATGAATAACACTTAAATTTAGGTTTTGGTTTTATAGATAATTTTGAGTTAAAAAATAGCTGCAACTCCACCCCTCGACCATCCCGAGGAATGTGAATGTTAATATGACTAGGAGGGGTTGACTCATTAATGCCCACATAATCATTTTCACTAAGCCAGGTATCAGTCAAGGAAAATAGGTCAATATTTAAATCGGATATCAAATAATTTACTAATAGTGCTTTAGGTGACAGTGATCTTATATTCAAGAGCCCACATTTAATTATCTTCTCGCTACTTACATTAGTATTAGTAGAGGAGGTGTTGATTTTTATCATGTTTTTGTTTGCTTTTGATTGAGCTAATTTCAGTGGTTGGTAGGCAGACACAGTCTCTATGGGCATATGGGTGGATAACTGCTCTAATGGAAGCGCAGAGAAGCGTGTAGGACTGCAACTCTGCCTCCTGGTCTCATCTCTGGGTTGTCAGGCTTTAGGTATAAGAAACTTGTCCATATTACTAATTAGACCTGAGGCCTGTATCACGAAGCAAGCTTAGTTTTCCCTTGATTGCACAGACATATCCGGCTACACTAATCGAGATCATGGTGATCAGGGATAACCGGTATCACGACGCTGGTTATCAACTCGCTCATTCGTTCCAGGTTTGCCTCATCAAGAGCCGTGAACGCGCACCTATAAGGGGCGGAGTCTGAGGCAGCCGACCAATCACAAACATGAGTGACAAGGAAAAACGCACAGCGTATTTCATGGTGGGGGTCAGGCATATTATACTGGAAAAGTATGAGGAGAAAAAACATCTACACACCAAATCGAGCACCGCGGCTGCTGTGAGAAGGCAGAATGCTTGGCAACGAATTGCCGACTGCATAAATGCACAAATTACACATCAATAGCTGAAGTCAGTCCACATCTGACGCTGAAACCCATGAACTCACTGCACTGCACAGATGTGCTGCGTGTATGACAGGTATAGTTGAATTCCCCCAGGTGTAACCCCTCAGCTGTCAATCAGGCCCATTCTCTCACACAGAAATAATTTGCCCCCCCCAAAATATTTAGAGCTAATTAATTGTGCCATTTTAAATGTCCCTAAAATGTTGTGAAACGCCTCTAAAAATACTTTTAATTATCAAATTTCCTTTAATGATCTTCAGCCTGTTAGCCAGGCTGAAGCTGCTTCACATTAATATTACAGCCTCTCTCTCATACAGAGAGTCGTCGGCAAAATCTAACGGATATGACCGGTCCAGGAAAATCCTTTCACGCGTAATGCTCTCCTCACTATTTGGACTCGTTGTTCAAGGGGATCCTCAATGATTGGGCAGGCCACGGTTTGGCAAACAGCTGATTGGCCAGGGGGCGGTGCTTTATGTAGGATTCAATCCTATCCTGAAAGTTAGCCTGCCCCGGAGCAGGCTAGCTTTCAGGGCAGGATTAGAACAGGTTTTCTATCCCGATCAGAGGTGAACCAGCTTTGTGATACAGAAAATCCGGAGTTGAGCCTGAAGTTATCTCGCTAACCCCTTAATCCCGCTTTGTGATACAGGCCTCAGGTTTTCCCCAGAATGAATGCCAATTATCAGTAAAGCCCACATCATTTTCTGGACACTAGCTGGACAGCCAGCGGCAGAGGGATGACATGCGGCTAAACATATCGTCCGAGGTCAGATTGGGCAGGGGTCCAGAGAAAACTACAGCGTCCGCCATTGTTTTTGCATAAGCACACACCGATTCAACACTAATTCAACACTACACCATATTTGCGCTTATCCTTAGCCAGCAGCTTCAAATTTGATTCGACGTTCCCCATTCTGGCCCCTGGAATGCATCTGAGGAAGAGGAAGCCATTGCTAGCCGCTAGGCTAAGTTAAGCTAAGTTAAACGATGGGCAGAGAGAAACAACCTGATCTCACAGAAATCCGTGAAATGAGCACGACCTCTTAACAACGCATTGCGTGCTCCTGGCACATAACCTGTTATAATTACGTCTGGCCACCACAGAAACAGCGTCCACTGAAAGTCAATTAGGATCCGTGTCGTATGGCCACCACGCAAACGCTGTCCACTGAAAGTCAATTTCACGTGGGTGGTAGTTCATAGATCCCGGAAGTGCAAATTTAATCAAAATAAAATAATAAAATAAAAAATAAAAAATCGCCAGTTTTCTAGACTAGGCCTACCATATTGACCCGCATAAAAGACGACCCTGATTTTAAGATGACCCCTCTTTTTCAAGACCATTTTTTGGAAAATAGGCTACTTTTTATATGGACAAAATCTTGTTTGAATAAAAAAGCCACCGGCCTGCATCAGGCGGGTCGGTCGCGGCACCGGCTGGTACCGCGCCCACCCGGTCAGGTCTGCGGGATCTGACAGGTGAGTGGTCAGTGCCGCGGTCGGCCCGCCTGGTGCCATGGCCGGTAGGAGTAGTATCTAACATGGAAGGGCGCAAGCCAGTAATTTCGCCTAGGGCGGCACATAGGCAGAACCGCCACTGTATAGTTTATAATGTCATCATTTTCATATTTTTCTAGTCCACAAAAATCACATTTTAAGCCATTTTGAAATCAATGAACGAAATTTTATTTTAATCTGAAAAACACCGGCGTTACCAAGGCAACGCGCTTCATGCTACCTGGTGACTCCCGGCTTCTCGGCTTCAAAGACGTCACGCCGTGGGTGGTGGTTCATAGATCCCGGAAGTGCAAATTTAATCGGTATTCTGAAAAAAAGGTCTGATTATTAGCCATAACGTTGTAACCACCCAAGGCAGACTTACCACGAGCTATGAGGATGTGTAACGATGGCATGTGTCCACAAGTCCCGTATAATATCAACTTTATTTTAAGAAAACACGTTTTATTTGCGATATCATATCACGGAGAAGCACTACATTACCCATAATCCTAGTGTTTATCAGCGACGTGTCTGAATCGACAGCTTTCATCAATAAAGTCAATAAAATCTAATAAAGTGCATGAAAGTTGATAATGTGCTGATATGTTACGCCATTGAACACAACCCTTTCAGTCAGCGAAACAGAGCGGGTGGACAAACCGTCGGAACACGTCAAAAATAGCACTAAAGATTTATATAGTCTATATATATATTTTTTTTTTCATAACACATCTTTATTCGTGATATAAACATGGGCTACATGTTAAGGTTATAGTTTTGGTGTTGAAAAACTACCGTATGTACGTTTTTTAAACCTAATTTCACAACTTATACCCTAACCCGGAAGAGGCGCACCAGAACTACAATCTGCGCAGAGTTGCAACACACAGAGGTGTACTGCGCCATAGATTTTGTAGTTCTATTATGTTATGTCTATTATGTGATGTTGTGATCACTCATTTTTCAATCTTCCTTACAGTTTTTGGGTGTGGGAAGAACGCCTGTTTGGTCAGATTTTATTTTTTTTTTTCTTAAGATAGTCAAATCATGTTTTTTCCATGTTTTGACACTAGTCAGTGGCGCCCCCTATTGGTTTGCCATCGGGCATGATAGTAGAGGTCAAGAGCTTTCCAAAAATGTTGACCCCATGTCTCTACCATTTTTTGTTGCTGCACTGTAAGCCTTTAAAAGTGTCTCAGGTGCAAGGTTCTAAGGGCACTTGTGGGGAGCAGGAACTGCCCACTGGTCTCACACTGAGATATGTTACTCCATAGGTCAAGACCTTTCAAACGATGTCTTCATTGTTGTTCTGTGACAAAGTTTGATTTTCATCATGCTCCAAGTCAAGGCTGTCTCAGGTATACATCTGCAGACCTCTTTTAGGGCCAAGCTTGATAAAATCAGTCAAACTTCTTTAAGGGGGTATGTAATGGCCAAATTTATTTAGAATATTGATGTTAGTCATATACACAGTCATACTTTTCAATTTGGACCATTTCAAAGCTTTTTTTCCCCATAAAATACTCAATGTTTCATATTTCAGATTTTCCCATTAACTTAATATGGCCACCTGAGACACTTTTAAAGGCTTACAGTGCAGCAACAAAAAATGGCACAGACATGGGGTCAACATTTTTGGAAAGCTCTTGACCTCTACTATCATGTCCGATGGCAAACCAATAGGGGGCGCCACCGACTAGTGTCAAAACATGGAAAAAACATGATTTCACTATCTTAAGAAAAAAAAAATTAAAATCTGACCATTCAGGCGTTCTTCCCACACCCAAAAACTTTGATTAAGATTGCAAAATTAGTGATCACCACTTCATATAATAGACATAACATGTTAGAACTACAAAAGCTATGGCGCAGGACAGCTCTGTGTGTTGCAACTCTGCACGAATTGTAGTTCTGGTACCCCTCTTCCGGGTTAGGATAAACATTGTGAATTTAGGTTTAAAAACCATACATACGGTAGTTTTTCAACAGCAAAAGCATAACCTTAACATGTAGCCTATGTTTATACCACGAGTAAAGATGTGTTATGAAAAAAAAATATATATATAGACTATATAAATCTTTAGTGCTATTTTTGACGTGTTCCGACGGTTTGTCCACCCGCTCTGTTTCGCTGACTGAAAGGGTTGTGTTCAATGGCGTAACATATCAGCACATTATCAACTTTCATGCACTTTATTAGATTTTATTGACTTTATTGATGAAAGCTGTCGATTCAGACACGTCGCTGATAAACACTAGGATTATGGGTAATGTAGTGCTTCTCCGTGATATGATATCGCAAATAAAACGTGTTTTCTTAAAATAAAGTTGATATTATACGGGACTTGTGGACACATGCCATCGTTACACATCCTCATAGCTCGTGGTAAGTCTGCCTTGGGTGGTTACAACGTTATGGCTAATAATCAGACCTTTTTTTCAGAATACCGATTAAATTTGCACTTCCGGGATCTATGAACCACCACCCACGGCGTGACGTCTTTGAAGCCGAGAAGCCGGGAGTCACCAGGTAGCATGAAGCGCTTTGCCTTGGTAACGCCGGTGTTTTTCAGATTAAAATAAAATTTCGTTCATTGATTTCAAAATGGCTTAAAATGTGATTTTTGTGGACTAGAAAAATATGAAAATGATGACATTATAAACTATACAGTGGCGTTTCTGCCTATGTGCCGCCCTAGGCGAAATTACTGGCTTGCGCCCTTCCATGTTAGATACTACTCCTACCGGCCATGGCACCAGGCGGGCCGACCGCGGCACTGACCGCTCACCTGTCAGATCCCGCAGACCTGACCGGGTGGGCGCGGTACCAGCCGGTGCCGCGACCGACCCGCCTGATGCAGGCCGGTGGCTTTTTTATTCAAACAAGATTTTGTCCATATAAAAAGTAGCCTATTTTCCAAAAAATGGTCTTGAAAAAGAGGGGTCATCTTAAAATCAGGGTCGTCTTTTATGCGGGTCAATATGGTAGGCCTAGTCTAGAAAACTGGCGATTTTTTATTTTTTATTTTATTATTTTATTTTGATTAAATTTGCACTTCCGGGATCTATGAACTACCACCCACATGAAATTGACTTTCAGTGGACAGCGTTTGCGTGGTGGCCATACGACACGGATCCTAATTGACTTTCAGTGGACGCTGTTTCTGTGGTGGCCAGACGTAATTATAACAGGTTATGTGCCAGGAGCACGCAATGCGTTGTTAAGAGGTCGTGCTCATTTCACGGATTTCTGTGAGATCAGGTTGAGAGAAAAGTGCTAAGGAGGAATAAAATGTTATACGCTTTGGCGAAACAAGTTAATGTGTGGATGTGCAACAGGTGATATACTACAAGCGTAATACATGGCAGATTAGGATAGTTTAAGATGCGAAAAAAAAAAACAAAACACTAACAACGCTAACAACAACAGTAGCAACGAACACTGCTCTAGGACCGGAAGGAAACAATACACTCACCGTCAGCACATCAGCACCACATCTGAGCAAGAAAATATTAATTCTTTCAGTCAAAACATTGAACAAAAAACAAAAGTGCTTTAAATTTAGTGCAAAACTTAACCAAAATAGCACATTAAACAAAGTAGTGTTCCATTCAGTCAAAATTCAGTCAAAAAGTATGCCTCCCGTTTTGCGGGGTCAGCATCGCTCCATGCATGGTAATGATGCTGCTTTTCTGCAGCAGTTAGTGGCATTTTCCTGAAAAACAAGTTTACTTTTTAAGAATATTTATTAAAAACAATGTTGTTTTTTGAATTTACTGCAAATGTATTATATTAAATGAACTCCTGAAAACTATATACAAAAAAAAAAGTGTCAAGAACATATCATGGGTGGCAATTATGTCACTCTTAGTCCACCAAGTTACCTTTACAGGGTAACATAGTTGACAGTATCATAGTTGACATTTTTACTGTTTTCAGGCCTAAAGGTAACATTGCTGCTTATAATCAAACACCACATTGCATTTTTCCAGAAAGATCCTTCTAAATAGGACATATTTAATTGAGTAAAACTATTATTCAGTGTAATGATATTACAGTAACACAGTTGACATGCAATAAATACAGACTTGACTCACACACTACTTCATAATAAATAGTTAAGAAAGAGGAGAGATAACATACCTTGGAGACTTGGCAGTCTTTTCTTCAAGAGGAAATGACATCATGTGGTGCAGGTCATGTGATTTGGAAAAGACACACCCCCTTGAGAGGTGTTTTTTCAGTTGGTAACTTAGTTGAATGTTTATTTCCATATAATATTTGATATATTGCCAAAAAAAATCTCATCTGCCATGATTTTCTCAACTTCATAAAAATAAAATGATCAAAATAATTTTTGAATAAGCACATTTTCTTATTTTTTGGCTAATTAGAAGGTGGCTGTTATTAAATTTGGACGGTTATTTGGTTTACATTTGAGTGATTTCCAGCCATTTTTTATTAATAAGTGATTGTTTCCATAATTAATAATGATGGTATTTGTGAAAACATGATAATTTATAAACATAAAAAATCATTTGTTTTAACTTTTAATAAAAATGCATGTTAGATACACCACCAGTCAAAAGTTTGGACACACCTTCTCATTTAATGCTTTTTCTTTATTTTCATGACTATTTACATTGTAGATTCTCACTGAAGGCATCAGAACTATGAATGAACACATATGGAATCATGTAATACACAAAAAAGTGTGTTTTATATTTGAGATTCTTCAAAATAGCAACCCTTTGCTCTGATTACTGCTTTCCACACTCTTGGCATTCTCTCGATGAGCTTCAAGAGGTAGTCACCTGAAATGGTTTTCCAACAGTCTTTAAAGAGTTCCCAGAGATGCTGAGCACTTGCTGGCCCTTTTGCCTTCACTCTGCGGTCCAGCTCAAATAACTGGTCAAATAGCCCTTACACAGCCTGGAGGGGTGTCTGGGGTCATTGTCCTGTTGAAAAATAAATGATGGTCCAACTAAACGCAAACTGGATGGGATGGCATGTCGCTGCAGGATGCTGTGGTAGCCATGCTGGTTCAGTGTGCCTTCAATTTGGAATAAATCCCCAACAGTGTCACCAGCAAAACACCCCCACACCATCACACCTCCTCCATGCTTCACGGTGGGAACCATGCATGTAGAGACCATCCGTTCTCCTTTTCTGCGTTGCACAAAGATACAACGGGTGGAACCAAAGATCTCAAATTTGGACTCATCAGACCAAAGCACAGATTTCCACTTTGGGCCAAGAAACACAAGGAATGGACATTCCTTGTGTAACATTCCTTGTGTAAGAAACACAAGGAATGGACATTCCTTGTGTTTCTTGGCCCAAACAAATCTCTTCTGCTTGTTGCCTCTCCTTAGCAGTGGTTTCCTAGCAGCTATTTGACCATGAAGGCCTGATTGGCGCAGTCTCCTCTTAACAGTTGTTCTAGAGATGGGTCTGCTGCTAGAACTCTGTGTAGCATTTATCTGGTCTCTGATTTGAGCTGCTGTTAACTTGCGATTTCTGAGGCTGGTGACTCGGATGACCTTGTCCTCAGAAGCAGAGGTGACTCTTGGTCTTCCTTTCCTGGGTTGGTCCTCATGTGAGCCAGTTTTGTTGTAGTGCTTGATGGTTTTTGCGACTGCACTTGGGGGCACATGTAAAGTTTTTGCAATTTTCCAGACTGACTGACCTTCATTTCTTAAAGTAATGATGGGCTGTCATTTCTCTTTACTTAGCTGAATGGTTCAGGTTACTACATCTGGAAGCTCACTGAAAGAAGGTCAAGGGTTTGCAGCGCTGTCAACAAAGCAAAGAGTGGCTACATTGAGGAATCTAAAATATAAAACATATTTAGTTATTTAACAATTTTTTTCTTTGCTACATAATTCCATATATCTTGCTTCATATATTTGATGTCTTCAGTATGTATCTACAATGTAAGTAAGAAAGTAGTAAAAATAAAGAAAAAACATTGAATGAGAAGGTGTGTCCAAACTTTTGACTGGTAGTGTATATTCCATGGACTTAAAAAGTCCCGCAATTATATATTCACCCAGATGTTATAACTGAATGTATTTCCTCACAAAACTTGCTCTCCATCTGTAAGCTGCATTTTTCAGTTTTATCCATAGAGCAAATCAAAGGATAAAGAGGAACAAGACACAGCTGATAGTCCATTGTTTGATGCCTTATGCATGTTATACAAACAAAGGTAGCGGTGGCTAGTGGTTATAATTGTACATTGTCTAACCCAAAGTGCATGACTTCTTAAAAAAAAAAAAAGAAAGAAAAAAGTAACCAAAAAACAAACAAACAAAAAAACAAACAAAAAACAAGATAATTTTTAACTTATTATGCCATGTATAATCAACAGTTAAACTTGAAAGTGTGAACTTCAGCATAAGTGAATTCTTAATTAGGCAAAACCTTATTTTCACAAACATCAACCACAACCATGTGCAGACATCAGAATCAGAATCAGAAATACTTTATTCATCCCCAAAGGGAAATTGGGCATCACTCTGCTGGCAGCTGTACAGTATGCTTAGACAGTCTTTCAAGAAATTAAACCAGCTTCTTTTGCATAATACTATATCATTTCAAAACACACTAGTGACTTTGCAGACACTTAAGGGACCAAATAAGGGATATTGCATGTTTAGTGTAATCTTCACAAAATGTGTAAACATTTCTGCTCATGTTTTCCAAAGCAAACAGGTTTATTTATTTATTTATTTAATTTTTTGGAACTCCAATATCATTTTCTGTAACTCTGATCCAGCATTTGGTTTTCATTCATTCCACTGCAATATGAAAATTAGCTTTCTGAGACTTCAGACAACAATATTATTTTTCATAATATGAATATCTGAATGAAAAAGTAGATCCAGTTCACTGGATTTACTCTTCACATCTTCAGATCACCAGACCTACTTTCTTGTTCGAACAGTTATGTTGCAGAACTGTTATAAAAATTCAGCAACCAGTTTTATTTGTTTGCTTGTTTGTTTGTTCTGCTTCCTTATTTGAAACCTTTTGGGTTATGTTTGTAGAATGTTTTAATAAACTTCCATATCATATTAAGGTCCTAAAGAAAGACAATGAAAAGTAAAAATGATGGCTGAGAAGAAATCTTGTTTTGTGTCACCTACTTTCTTTTTAACAAACAGTATGCAGTCTCTCCACTTGTTTACCGACCATTTCCAAGAAGAGTGTTTGGCTCTCTTCCATGCCAGGTAACAAGGAAAGTTCATGCTCCAAAGCAATGGAAGTTGAATCTTGTCAGGTGCTTTGTCAAAACAATTGAAACACTGACTCAGCTATTTATTTCACCTATTACCTTTCAACTATGTGGCAAATGCAATGCAAGTGCATATCCATACGGCCTTGCAAGAAGGTCTGTAATATCAATTTGTTCTCTGTGAGAGCTCCAGTGAAGCTCAAAGAGGCAACTGACATCTGAGGCTTTCTGATAGAGGCAACTGCGATGCTTAGTGGGGAAAATTATCTCCCTGTAGGCTTCAATTACATCAAAGATGAGCTGGAATCATATTAAATCCTGCCCAAACCCCCTAGCACTGCACAGAAAGACAGCTTTTGTTTGACACAGAAAACACATGAATAGCTAAAGTGGAGGCCTACTCAAAGTCCATCACTAACACTCAAATGCAAAATAACATTCATTTGAGGATTCTGTGGAGCAGAGAAAAATAATGGCTGCAGCTGTTGACTTCAAATTGCTGTGATGTGGCCCGGTGGACACCAGATTCACCCATCATGACACCATGAAGAGAAAAGAGACGAAAGGCGACAAAGAGACTCACTCCACAAACTCCCTGTGGCCAAGTTCATGTAAGAGTTGATAACAGTCCCATGATGCACCATTATTTGTGACCACCACACTAACTTCAGACAGTGGATTTGCTGGAGCCAGGACAGAGAAAAATATCCAAATTGGAAAAAAAACAAGCTTGTTAAGTCAGGTCTTATAGGAGCCTTTTATACCGGACACAACAAAGTTAGTTAAAAAAAAATCTTTCTTGTCCGTAATGAAGACTCAAGTTCCTCAGAGGCAAGGGTGAGAACCGAGAGAAATGTCTCATCTTTCCATTGCTTAAAGAGCAGATTGGTTTTGGTGTGTGTATGTGTGTACTGAAACTATATGTTCCAGAATGCATGCCTCTATGGAATGCACACTGCATCATTTTCTAGGTCAGAGTTTTTTTGAATTACAAAAAACTTCAAGGTTATGTCACTGCTTACTGCACAGTGGTCTAAATTCTCAGAAATTTCTGGAAACAATGATCTGATCATTTCTAATCAAAGGTATGCAGATACTGGTATCTGCATAGAGCATGCATACATACCATTGAGGCTAATTTGTAGCTGAATCGGCCTGGGTTTGATTCTGGACCAGACCCTTTAGGACGCCGGGGCCATGCTAGACTACAGTAGCTATCCAGCTAGGAAAGCAGAGCTCTGGTCACAGTCAGGTCACATTAAAGCACCATATCAGTGATTTTGAATGTTGGGCTCATTTACTACAATCTACCCACATATTACATTGCAACAAACCATTTTGCAAATAATGTGGGAGTGCTAAACATTTCACAACATAAAATCCAAGTCCCTTGATTTTTAAATTTGAATTTTTGGTTGAAACACCAACCTTATAATGTTTTGCTTATGTGGCAAACAAAGTCATCATCATTCATTAAACCACAGAACAGGTAGTTGTGTTTAAGTACAACTACATACATAGTTACTCGCCATACATAGTTACTCGCCGCTGTCATAGATGTGGTGTTTGAGGAACCATATCAGTTAACCAGGGAATAAAAAATTCAACTGAGATTTCTCATTATTAAATTATGACACATTCATTATTCAAATCTCAACTGTGTGTGCAAAATATTAAACTGGGGGTGCAGTGCATGCTTTTGCATCCTTGTAGAACTAGGCCTGCTCACATAGCCTTTTGGTAGCTCAGTCAGGTTCAGATTCCCCAACAAGTTTCTAAAGACTCCTCAGTTGACACAGAATGCTGCTGCTCATGTATTGACTGGAACTAAGAAGAGAGATCATATTACTCCCATATTAGCTTCTCTGCACTGGCTCCCTGTAAAATCCAAAATAGAATTTAAAATCCTTCTCCTCACCGACCCTTAATGGTCAGGCACCATCTTATCTTAATGAGTTCATTGTGCCTTTCCACCCAACTAGAGCACTGCACTCCCAACATGCAGGCTTACTTGTGGTTCCTACAGTCTCCAAAGGTACAATGGGAGGCAGAGCTTCAGCTGTCAGGCTCCTCTCCTGTGGAACCATCTTCCAATTTGGCTCCAAGAAGCAGACACCCTCTCTTCGTTTAAGAGGAGGCTTAAAACGTTCCTTTTTGATAAAGCTTATAATTAGGACTGTCTCATAGTTCTGCTGCTATAGGCTTAGATTGCTGGGGGCCCTCCCATGATGCACTGAGCTCTCTCTCTCTCTCTCTCTCTCCCCTCTCCTCACTCCTCACTCCTTCTTCTCATATCCATATTCCATTAATGCATGTTACCAACTGGCCATCCTCTCACTCCGTAGTTTTGTGCTCTCTCCTCTTCTTTCTCTGTTCGTCTGTCGCTTCTCAGCAGGTATTTCTGTGTCTGGAGCTGTAGTCTGCATCTGTGATGGCAAAGCACCCCCTGCTGAGCAACAATGCTCAGCAGCCAGCAACCTGTTGGCTGCTGAGCATTGTTGTTACATCATCTAATGCTACATTCACTTGCACTCAGTCAACAGAGTTGTGTTTACTGAAACTTGGACATTTAACCATTACTATACCAGAAAGACTTTGACCTTGATATGTTCAGCTGTCCATCTCTGTTGCTGTTACCATGTTTGGTGCAAGAATTGTTTGGGCAGTGTGAGAGCATGAGACTGATGGTTGTGTCACATGCCTGAATTGCCAACCCTTCAGTCATGTGGCGAATTATATAAATTATTCCAGAGCGGGCATCAGCAAATGGTGGACCGCGGTCCCGGCACAGACCAAGTAGAGTTCTCATCGGGCCTGAAAATTAAGACCCGACCCGACCCGGGCCTGACTGGGCCAGCCCGAGGCCCGACCCGACCCGACTAATTAGCCGAACTTTAGGCCCGACAGCCCGATAAAGCCCGAAAAAAAAAAAAATCGCCAAATTCGCCATTATTTAGCAGAGCCGGTCGGCCGCGGCACCGGGGCACCATCAGTCGGTATCAGGCGAGCCGGCCGCGGCACCGGCCAGCATGAGGCAGCTCACCTGTCAGATCCGGCAGACCTGACGGGTGGGCGCGGTATCGGACGGTGCCGCGGCCGGCCCGCCTGATGCCGACTGATGGTGCCGCGGCATGTGCGGGTCAATACGGTAGTCTAGAAAACTGGAGATTTTTTTTTTTTTTCTCGTGCGCCCCAAAGTAGATTGTGCCCTGGGCAGTTGCACTGCCCATAGCAAAAACCGTCCCTGCTGCCGAGTCTGCCAGCACAGCGGGATACTGCTGCAACTCTCTCTCACTTGTTTGCGCTGCGCTCGCACAGCTGGTTGTCTGTCTGTCACTGAAAGTTTAATAAACAAATCATTCGTTGTTATTTTTTCTCTGACGGTCGTGGCTACAGACTGCATGTGCAGCTAATCTAGCTAATCCGACAGATAGATAGATAGATAGATATACTTTATTGATCCCAACCAGGGAAATTCTGGTGTTCCAGCAGCAACAGTAGAACATACAATAAAGTTAAATAAAAAAGAATAAAGGCTAAATATATACAATAAAAACTATAAAGACTAAAAACTAAAATGTACAATAAGGGCTAACCTAAGGAAAAGAGCAGGAGCGTCATCAATAGCCAATCAAAACAATTGTTTACCTTTCAGCACCAGAGAATAGCGTAAGAGAGGAGATGAGACGAGAAAATGGCTTGCTTCAAAATGAGAAAAGTAGAGAGTGAAAACTGAACTTTTAAAGATGAATGGACGGACCAATACATGTTCATGTGTCTCACATGTTGTGAAACTGTGGCGATAATAAAAAAAAAAGTGGCAACGTTAAGCGTCACTATGAGACCAAACAAGGATCGTTTGAGGAAACGTACCCGCAGAAGTCCACTATGATATAGAAATGTGCATACGTTGTTGATTTTATTGACATCAGGGTACACTATTTAGACCAGGGCCACTCAACTTAAGATGGCTCAGGGGCCACGCAGCAAAATTCTTCTGTGTCCAAGGGCTGCAAGCTAAACATGTCTGACGTGTTTTGGATGTTTAAACAATAATTTTGTCACAGGCTACAAGACTAGTCTAAAAATTCCTGATATTACTGAAATTACTGATAAAATGTCAAACTACCAAAGCTTTCTGAGATAGATCAACAGAGTCTTAATGCACCTTTTACAGTACAAGAAATTCTGGCAGCAATTAATTTAATGCCCACAGATAAAAGTCCAGGGCCAGATGGAATCCCAGTCCAGTTATACAAGGAGTACTGGACTGATCTCAAACCCATTTTTATGCCAAAGATCAATAATTTTAACCACAGTAAAACATTACCTCAAACAACAAGTTTAGCAAACATTACCGTGTTACATAAAACTGGCAAAGATCCCCTAGAATGTTCATCATATAGACCCCAAAGTCTTCTAGACCATGACTATAAAATCATCACTAAAGTGTTAGCAAAAAGATTAGAAACCATCAACCCAGATATTAAGGGAAGATACTCTACCAATAATATCAGAAGATTGTTGAACATAACTAATCATTTAGAAATTAATCGAAGGCCTTCTCCGCTCCTATCTTTGGATGCGGAGAAGGCGTTCGATAGGGTTGAGTGGAATTTTCTTTTTAGTGTATTACATAAATTAAACATGCATTCAAATTTTATCAAATGGATTAAAACAATTTACCAAACACCCAAAGCAGCAGTCATTACCAATGGTATGACGTCTGACTTTTTTTATTGATGATAGGAACAAGACAGGGGTGCCCGCTGTCAAGCTCATTGTTTGTGGCGGTGATCGAAATATTAGCCACATGTGTACGAGACAACACTAATATAGAAGGAGTGCATATATATCTTTATACGCTGACGACATAGTTTTACACATTAAAACCAAGAAAATTCCTGTAACACCTGCATAATACAATTGTACAGTCAGGATACAAGATAAACTATAATAAATCAAATGCATGTCTCTTACACATGAACCCAACAGAAAATATGCAGAAAATATACCCATTTCAGTGTTCTCCAGAAGGCTTTAAATAGCTAGGAGAACACTTTACACCAAAATTAAATGATTTATTCAAAAATAATTATATTCCTCTTACAAATGAAATTAATGCTGATCTAGGTAGATTGGCCAAATTACCTTTGTCTTTGTTAGGAAGGATAAATGTTATTAGGATGAATATTCTTCCAAGGTTAAGTTTTCTTTTTCAAACACTGCCTTGTTATTTATCACAACTTTTTTTAATACCTTGAACAATCACAACTCAAAATTGATTTGGTCCAATAAGAAGCCAAGGATTAAGTTACTGACTCTTATGAAATCTGATGCAATGGGCGGGCTAGGGCTTCCCAATTTCCAGTATTACTTTTGGTCAGCTCAACTTCAAAATGTATTATCATGGTCTCTGTGAAGACCAGACTCACGTTGTGTCGAATTAACAAAACTGGAAGAGGTACTAACAACTTCATGTTAAAGGTAAAATTAGTGAATTGTACAATACTCTTAATGTGGCAGCAAGAGGTATTGCAAACCGGTAATAGTATATCAATTAATCATTAAAGTTATAACTATAGATAAACCAAAATCCGACAACGCCACCCCAGGAATTGCACCTGGAGATAACCTCTGTTAGCACCAATGACAGAGTAGGCATACAAGTTCATTATACTAACGAAGCGTGAGACGTGGTTCCATACAAAAATAATTTGTTTATTACATGTTAAAAATTTCACAATAAAATCTTAGTGGACCAAGAGAAAACAACAAAAAACAAGCTATTCAAAATAAGAAATAATTCAAACAAAAAAAGGGAAAAGGAGGTCCCTTAAGGGCTGAGGCCCTACCAGTGTGGCTGACCAGGGAGGACCAAGAGGAAGCCCAGAGGAGTCACCCCACTCACACATGCACAGCTCAGCAATGATGCACACACACTTCAAGCAGACACTCAAACCGGGGAGGTGACAGCACAGCAAACCAAGGAGGGACACCACCACCTGACCACACCAGTCCACCACTGTCGGCCCTCAGCTGCTGAAGGACAAGAGTCAAAATTAGGAGGTGATGCACACAAATAAATCAATCTAACCTATGCCAATAAAACAAAACAAAAACTTAACACAATATATGTACACAAAGAAACCAGATTGCAAATTAATTCAAATAATTGAAATCAATAAACAAAACAATCATCCAAAGGAAAGCAACTATACACAAAAGAAAATCAGAAAATAAATCCAAAAAACAGTCACATAAATTTACAAGGGAAACAACTGTAAGAAAATAAATCCATTAGTCGCACAGTTAGTCCAACTTAAACCCAGTGCCTGTGGGAAGGAGCCACACCACAAGGAGACCCAGCGGTGGAGAATGGCCGTAGTGCCGGAGTGAACCACAGCCGAGGGGAGCAGGCGGAGCGGATACAGTCACACCTGGCTCTAGTCGCACCCAAAGCACAGCCACGCGTTATCAGATAGTAGCACTTGAGGCAGAGCACAGCCCAGCGAGATCAGATAGTAGCACTTGAGGTGGAGTAGTTGCAGAAAAGCCAGTGACTTTTCCGTATGACAGGTCAGTAAAGCAAGGTTCAGTAAAGCAGCTTCAGCGAAGCAAAGCAAAGCAGCTTCAGCATGATAAAGCAAAGCTAAGCAAAGCAGCGCAGCTGCAGTGAAGCAACCCACTGAGCAAAAAGTGTCCAGAAAATGTTAAAAAGACGTCTTTTCTATACCTCCAGAAGACGTCTTCAGAGGGGCCAGAATGAAAGTTTTTAATATGTCTTTTCTGTACATTGTTATGATGTCATCTCCGAACCTCCAGAAGACGTCTTCAGATGGGCCAGAATGAAAGTTTTTAATACGTCTTTCCTGGATGTTGTTACAACGTCATCTCTGAACCTTCAGTAGACGTTGTAAAGTTTCTGATTTTTTAAAATATGCTTGCCACCCTTGTGACCGCGTGGACATACACTTACCTGCCAGCCATATGCTGTTTGTAACTTGTGTAGGGTTGTTGTCGTTGCTTAGGCAGGGAGTTGAACCCCGGTCTCCTGCATGGCAGGCAGAGACATTAACCACTGCACCACTGAAGCTGATGAAAAATGGGGCTCCATAAATCACACAGCATGCACGAGAGAACCGTATCATTGTATCATTGAGGAAAAAGAAGCTTGGACTAACTGTGCACAAAATATCTAAAGAAAATTCACCAAACTGCCCAAGATGTAAAATCAAAGAAGGAACATTCTTAAACATGTTCTGGCAGTGTGAAAAATTAAATAGTTTCTGGAACAGGATTAATTTATTTGCAAAATCAGTTCTAAAATTAGAATTTTTGATGTCTCCATGTGTTTACCTCCTAAATGATATAATCAACTGTTATTTATATCAAAAGAAATGCAGAGTGTTAATTACCATAACCTATTTTGCCAAGAAATGTATTATTTTTTTATGGAAAAGTGAACGTTTACCAACATTTAGTATGTTTTTGGACCACATAGCTCAATTTCTTCCTTTGGAAAAAAGAACTCTTGAAAGGCATGGGTCACTTGTTCCATGACCTTTGGCATCTGTTGTTTGCTCAAATTGCTTTCCTTTTTGTATTTCTATCTATCTATCTATCTATCTATCTATCTATCTATCTATCTATCTATCTATCTATTTATTTATTTATTTCTGTTCTTTTTGTTTTTTTACGCGGGTATGTATGGGGTGGTGGAATGGGGTAGGCATGGGGCATATTGTACACCCATGAAGAGAAAGAATACTGTTGGATATCTTTTTTTTTTTTTTTGGAACTGAGGGAAAATTTAAAAAAGAGGATAAACTAAAAATTACTGAAACACACAGAAAACTACATTTCCATCTAAGGCCAAACCTCACTGAATAAAAGATTCAGTGATTGCAATGATTAAAGATGAAATGATCAAGTTACAAGAAAATGAAACTTCATTCCCAAAATATGAACAGAACAGGCAACTTGCTCAGAGGTTAATACTGAAATTAGGCCACATCACACTCCCTTGGAACATTATAAAATAAACAGGCTTCATTCACAACATGTTAGTGATAGAAATGATTTGTCCACAGACTGAAACTCAGTAATTAGATTGGATAACAATATTTTTATTGTATGACAGTGGCGGAGCGCATAAAAATGACACACAGGCCACATGAGGCCCCCGGGCCACAGGTTGAGTAGCCATTATAAGATTCGGACCTTTGCTGGGAGGAAATTTTAGTAACTGGACCTCTTTGAATTTTAATTGAAAACCCCTGTTCTAGAGTAAACTCTAACTGGATATGAGAGCTATATTGTTTTAGCCTCCTGCCATACAATGTATATTATCTTTATTTTACAGGCAGTCTAAAGAATAGCTGCAGTTATTCATAATCCAAATCTGAAATTACATTACAAAAAATTTTGGTTTGGAGGTGAACCAATTCTCGCCACCGAATTCAAGCTAATACTCAAATCTCAAAACTAACTGACAGTCTGACATAAACATTAGCCCTGCTGCCTCTACTGTGAAGCCACCTCTTTATTAATCAGGTTATTTATCTACATATTTATTTTTTACCTCAAACTGCTAATGTGCTGTGTGAAAAAGCTGTTCTTCCACATATTTTATCACACGCCACTGCAAGGTACTTGCACTTGAGAGACAGTCACATTCAAAGTCAATGGGACTCTTTCACCTGACTTTCACCACCATGATGCCAGGCCTGGACGGATTGGCATCACAGACACATGAGATGCTTGCATCATGTGTCTGTGAGGAACTGGCACAGCCAGTTTTTTGTAAAATTAGCATTTAAATTTTTATTTCAGTTAGCAAAAATGTGTTTTCCCTCCTGGTTTTCGTTATTTCATTAGTTTTCATTAACGATGATAACCTTGTTGCTAGCATAAATAAATAATTTCGATATTGTTTAATTCCTGTTAAAGGCCCCATGCTGTCCACTTTTCCAGGGTTTTATTTTAACTGCTAATCTCCCTGCAAGATGTATTTGTGGTTTTGAGTAAGTGTGGTCTGCTAAATATAGTTTCACAGCTCCTCTCGCTTGCCTTTCTCCTGGAGCTCTGGCAGGTTCGTTTAGCCAATCAGAAGAGAGAATCAGCATCTCTCCACTGATTGGCTGACTGTTTTCTGAGTGACATATGGTTGGGCCAATCACAAGCAAGTAACTGAAACCTACGCTGCTCAGCAAAGCTCAATGGTACTCACCAGTAAACGGGAATTATCATCTTATATAGATCTATATTATGTATGATTGTCATGGCTACCGCTGAGCGTGATGTTATACGACCGTACATGTTTGAGCCCAACTCAGATCCCAATCCAGATAACGGCTATAACATTATCAACAGCACTAATGAAAAACTTTACAACTTCCGAAAATGTTACCGTCTTGATGAGACAGAGGAAAAAAATCACGTACAGGTTGTGGAGTTGATGTTGGTCCAGACAGTGTGGGGACAGCAGTATCCTTTACCAATAGTTTCTTCGTGAAACCGGCATTGTATTGTGTCAGGTTGATAAAACAGTCGGCACTGAAATGAGCCAAACAGACAAGCAAATTTTGACTAAAATCCTGCAGGACCCGGGAAAAAATGACCATCAGCCACTGGTCTGTAATGTATGTTTCTTTTGGAAGAGTGTGCAATGAAACATTAGTCTCCTTGCATCTGTCTATGACACGTTTCTTCAGCATGTTGCTAACTTGTTAGCTTGTTACCTGGGGAGCGGAGGCGTGCTGCTAGTTTATTAAGTGGGCGGAGTCGCCTTATGTGTGACATCACAAAGAGGCAGAAGTGCAATCCGCTCGTTTTACAGGGAGAGTTTCAAAGAAAGGGCTGTGTACACTTCTCCATTTATCACAGGTTTAATGTAAGGGACAGTATTTATGTGGCCCCGAGACCTTCCCTATCACGAAAAAACAACGAAAATTGCATTTTTATTTATTTATTTATTTATTTATTTGCTTTTTTTTTTTTTCACCATAATTCTTGAATCAGGCTTTATTTTGTTGTATTAATGAAATTCATGAGATACAGTACAGGCCAAAAGTTTGGACACACCTTCTCATTCAATGCGTTTTCTTTATTTTCATGACTATTTATATTGTAGATTCTCACTGAAGGCATCAAAACTATGAATGAACACATGTGGAGTTATGTACTTAACAAAAAAAGGTGAAATAACTGAAAACATGTTTTATATTCTAGTTTCTTCAAAATAGCCACCCTTTGCTCTGATTACTGCTTTGCACACTCTTGGCATTCTCTCGATGAGCTTCAAGAGGTAGTCACCTGAAATGGTTTTCACTTCACAGGTGTACCTTATCAGGGTTAATTAGTGGAATTTCTTGCTTTATCAGTGGGGTTGGGACCATCAGTTGTGTTGTGCAGAAGTCAGGTTACTACACAGCCGACAGCCCTATTGGACAACTGTTAAAATTCATATTATGGCAAGAACCAATCAGCTAACTAAAGAAAAACGAGTGGCCATCATTACTTGAAATGAAGGTCAGTCAGTCCGGAAAATAGCAAAAACTTTAAATGTGTCCCCAAGTGGAGTCACAAAAACCATCAAGCGCTACAACGAAACTGGCACACATGAGGACCGACCCAGGAAAGGAAGACCAAGAGTCACCTCTGCTTCTGAGGACAAGTTCATCCGAGTCACCAGCCTCAGAAATCGCAAGTTAACAGCAGCTCAGATCAGAGACCAGATAAATGCCACACAGAGTTCTAGCAGCAGACCCATCTCTAGAACAACTGTTAAGAGGAGACTGCGCCAATCAGGCCTTCATGGTCAAATAGCTGCTAGGAAACCACTGCTAAGGAGAGGCAACAAGCAGAAGAGATTTGTTTGGGCCAAGAAACACAAGGAATGGACATTAGACCAGTGGAGATCTGTGCTTTGGTCTGATGAGTCCAAATTTGAGATCTTTGATTCCAACCTCCATGTCTTTGTGAGACGCAGAAAAGGTGAACGGATGGATTCCACATGCCTGGTTCCCACCGTGAAGCATGGAGGAGGAGGTGTGATGGTGTGGGGGTGTTTTGCTGGTGACACTGTTGGGGATTTATTCAAAATTGAAGGCACACTGAACCAGCATGGCTACCACAGCATCCTGCAGCGGCATGCCATCCCATCCGGTTTGCGTTTAGTTGGACCATCATTTATTTTTCAACAGTACAATGACCCCAAACACACCTCCAGGCTGTGTAAGGGCTATTTGACCAAGAAGGAGAGTGATGGAGTGCTGCGGCAGATGACCTGGCCTCCACAGTCACCGGACCTGAACCCAATCGAGATGGTTTGGGGTGAGCTGGACCGCAGAGTGAAGGCAAAGGGGCCAACAAGTGCTAAACACCTCTGGGAACTCCTTCAAGACTGTTGGAAAACCATTTCAGGTGACTACCTCTTGAAGCTCATTGAGAGAATGCCAAGAGCGTGCAAAGCAGTAATCAGAGCAAAGGGTGGCTATTTTGAAGAAACTAGAATATAAAACATGTTTTCAGTTATTTCACCTTTTTTTTGTTAAGTACATAACTCCACATGTGTTCATTCATAGTTTTGATTCCTTCAGTTAGAATCTACAATGTAAATAGTCATGAAAATAAAGAAAACGCATTGAATGAGAAGGTGTGTCCAAACCTTTGGCCTGTACTGTATATCTAAGTTCATGTTTCATATTAAATTCATATTAAATGTCACCCATAATGGACCCAGTCAAGTGGGAATCTCATGCTGTGGATAAGGTGGTCTTCCATTTACTCAGACATAAATTAATCAATACATTGGTCTGCTTATCAGTTCAATTTTCCATATAAAAAATGAAAAATAGAAAATTTTATTTAATTGTTTTGTATTTTTGTAATTGTGTATTTGGTTAGGTTGTGTATGGTCGCGTATATAATTGTATATTTTATGGGTTCCTGTGTCTTTTTTGTGTTTGTCTGTGTGAATGCTGCTGCTGTGACACATCAATTTCCTTTACAGATTAATAAAGTATCTTGACTAGGGAGATCAATGTATAATTAAGATTTTGGAGTCATTTTTCTAATTTTCTATTTGTGGAATGTTGGATAGAAAAAAAGTACAATAGCTTACACTGCTTACAGTAGTAAGTACAGTAAATTGCCGTAGCATTGAGTTATCACAATTCATAGTTCTGGACCTCCACAAATTTTATACCCATGTGCGTAGCTGAGGCCACATTTTTTCTAGGTGCTTCCAGGTAGCTGGTCTCAGCTGCATGCATGATGACAAGTGAGCAGCCAGTAATGTTATCCACGTTTTTCCACTCCATTTAATCTAAAGTTACTAAAACTGTCTGTGTTAGAATGTAGTGTGAAGCCCTGTCACAAACACAAAACCTCAGTAAGGTCACACTGTGTAACCAGATAGTACAACAAATATTAACTGGACACACATTTTTTAATTCATATGTCACCATCTAGTATACACTTCACAAGCATCAACACTGGACAAATGTAAGATTGGCTAGTTATTCCTGCTAGACACCATATTGTGGTGTTATGTTCCTGGGTTGAAACTCCCAGAGTTCTCATATGGGAACCTCTTCAACCTGTTTTAAGGTGTCACTTAATGTCTCTAGGTAAGAGATGTGCCTCTACTTAATGCCAGAGGCACAACATAATCATTATGTTCTGCCTATGTTGAAATTCAGGGAAAAAGACCATCATGAGCAATGTTGCAGTGCAGGCACAGTGGGGAACACCACTGTACTTCATTGAATGGACTGTTCCCAGTGAGTCCACACTTCCCTGGCTTAGTCCCCTGGGAAGATGAGCAAATGCTTGTTCCCTGTCTCACATTATTAAGGGCCAAATGCCTTGACAGATACTTGAAGGATATTTTGTATTGATCACCACTGTCATTCTGAAATTCCACTTGACCTATGTTTGAATGATTATCAAACATAAAAATCGCTGTGTATCTTTAGATACATTTGGAAGCATTATCAAAGAACATAAAGTAATAGCTGCTGTAGCTCTCAGATGACATAACATCCCAGAGGGTTCACTGTAGCATGCACTCATGATGGTGAAAGTGGAAAGTAAGCCATAGGTGTGGCTTTGGATTAAACGTCTCCATGACTCAGGGTTGGGTGAGTTTTAGGTGTGGGGTGGATTTGCCTGAAAAGTCACATCATGTCATACCAACAGTTACATCATGATGCTATCTACAGCTGTTGGGCGCAACCTCTAGTTAGTGATTGATGTGCTGTCACATCATACTCTGATATGTCATTATATTCAACTTTAAAATTTACTGCCATGTAACAAATACAGGGTGTGCACATCTGTAGAGAGGGGACTATTAAGCATTCCCCTTTATGAATGTGTACAGGACGTGACGTATCACTTCACTTGTGCCATAATCCAAGATGAGCACTTGCATCAACACCCAATTCAAAGTTAAAAAGATAAAGTTACACAGAAAACATCAGATTATACCATCATAAAGCTTCAGAATAAGACTGGCAATAGTGTTCATATTTCGCAGTTACCTACTACAAATCTCAGGATGAGTGTAGGCAGCTCATTGGGGTCATTAAGTAGGCTCCTTCTGACATTCAAATAAGGCTCAACAGTTTAATACACATAAACATTATGTGCATTCACCATACATATTAGGGTTGAGCTAAATATTCGGATGAAATGATTATCCAAAACAGACAGTGTAATTTTTATGAGCATGAGTATTAGCCAAGTAAAATATGTCAATATCTGTACACTTGACTGCTGCTGTGTCACATTACACAATCTTGCCATCATCAGTCACTCTTTCCACAGGGATTAACAGCTTGTTACTCCCACTGCTTCTACACTGGTTAGGTTTCCTTCCATTGACTCACTCCTAACTTGGATTGTAAAATATCTAACATCAGCCGACTTACTTGGAGAAGTTGGCTCATGCTGGACATGGTGTTTTTGACAAGAATACGGTTGCAAGGTTGAATGTATATTTCCATGTTGGATCGCCAACATGGGCTTTTCACCCAGGTTTACACTGTCAGTTCATTAAACAAACAAAAAAATCCAGAATAATGATATAGCCTGCAAATAAATAACAAGCTTGTTGATGCTCAACATGTCGGCCTGTAACCACAACACCACCACTAACAGTACCTTTATTCAGGAGTACAACTCCCTCACCTCTCTATGGTCTCTTGCTGGCCTTCAACTACCCAACAGCCCATTAGGAACGTACTTCTTGAAAATGGGAAACTGACAGCAAAGTCAAATACATCTGGAGACTGTCCATCCACAAACTGTTGGAAACTGCGCTCTGACAAGTTTTATTTATTTACACAGGCTACATCTTATCTTTGTTTACTTCCAGCAATTCAAGGGGCTGCTGCTTTAACTGACTTTTTTTCATGGGAGCTGGACCATAGAAAATCTCTCATAAATCTGGGATATCATGTGGTTCATGGTGTAAGAAATTTACCAAATTTACCAGGCTCTGCTTTAGCAATCTTTAGGGTCTGTCCGCTTTCAGTACTTGCTCTCTTAATTAATCATGGGTGTTTTTTGGTGTAACATGCAATAAAAAAAAAAATCACAGTGCCACCTCCCATTCCCTTTAAAAGCCAGATGTGCTTGCACCTTGGCAGTTTGCTGTTGGCAGATAATGGCAGATTTGCCAGGTAGGAAGGAACACTTTTCTGCTGATGAAACAGATCTGCTCATGCTTGAAATGAAAACACTTGGTGTATACCAGGTGACACTGGTGTAGTTGGGCCAAGATGAATTTCCTCATGGGTGGTGGCAGTGCCATACAGTGTAAACTCACCATCCAAATTATCTGAGCAAACCCACACCAGATACTCCAAACTCAGTCAAGCATCAGGTCCTTGATGGCCAGGGTTCTGATCTGCTCAGCTGGCATTAGTGAAGCATACACCTCCTCAAACATCAACATTCACTGACCCAGTTCAGTGACAAGTGGTGAAATTTGTATGGGCAGCATCGGGGAGCCTTCTGAGGGTAGTGGAGGGGAGTTCTTTATCAATGGAGAGGTTGGCTCCCAAGAGGACATACCAAACCTGATAACATTGCCTTCTCCTATATGCTACTGTCACACTCTGACTTTGAGTGTGGGTAGTTTGCCGAAAGGCTGGCTGAAAAGGGTGTAGTTTAACTCAAAAATGCATAAAAGGTAGCAAAGTCCATTTAGTGAGAAAAAAAAATCAAGTTTTTTATTGCCCTTTTTAAGACAATCCAGCAGACAATAAGACAAAAATACAGCAGAAAAATTATATACAAAATACTAACCAGATCACCATTAGGTCTGCACCACACAACAGCCTTTCACTGACTGACTAGGCAGTGTAGATACCCTCTACTTAAAGGCTAGGCCCCTCCCACTGGACCATACTGTCTTTAATTGAACACATGATCAATTCATCACTTATTTTGAAACTAAAAAACATTTTTAAGCCTACATACATTATTTAACCACATTAAATCAGTCATCATTAAATGTATATGTTCCACTTGATACTTCTTGATTCTATTCACTGGTAGGGTGCAGCATGAGTGGACTGAGCATGCTCCCTGCTCATTAATCAAGCACTATAAAAGGCTGCCTGAAGCTGTGCTTGGGTCCTTTGACACTGCTCAGAACCAGGAAGCACTGCAGTAAGAACAAGAAACACCATTAGGAACAAACACAACTCAAAATATCATCTACATTCCTTAAAAAATAAAGAGTTAACTCACCTTACTCATGTGTTTGTGTGTTTGGGGTAAACTTAATAGGCACTGATTCTTGGGAATTTGGATAAATCATGTCCCACTAAGAAAAATGCTATTTCTGTTGGAAATTTACAACATTTTAATGAGTAAAAAGAATCAAGGGCATAATCAGGGGGTCCTTTGCACATCTGTAAGGTTCTTTTATAGGTTTATTTTTAATTTGTATTAATTTAATGATTATATGTTGGCTCATGGCCTACAAAACCAGTTGTCCTCGGATAGGAGATAATCATTTCAACTTGATTAAAACAACAAAAAGTAATTTCATTGAATAATATATTCACCACATGAAAGAGTACATCATAATATGTATTAAAACAACGTATTCTCATGAAGCGGTTCGTATGATATCATACGAAAAGTTATGCACAAATTTTCGTGCATATTCCTACGAATTTCCAGCAGCACGAGCGATCAGCGCGCATGCGCAAGCCCCGAAGCAAGAGCCTCAAGAAAAATGGCGGACATTCCTTTTATTCTCAATGCTCATTTCACAGACTTCTGTAAGATCAGGTTAACCCCACGCCTCCCTCCCCAGATTTCCACGGTGACAGTGAGAACAATACTTCCGAGCGGAAGCTACATCAGCGATAGTGGTAGCAGCGTCCATAGCAACGATAGAAACCTGGAAGAATCTTTGTAATAACTAACAAAGTAAACATCATATACATTAACTGAACAAAGATTTTGGAAATAAAATGCACATTTCATGCTAGAAATGTTATCAAAACGCATTTGAATGCATAAGCTCTCTTAAAATGTTGCATTTTCCACTGAGAATAAAAGGAATGTCCGCCATTTATTTTGTTTTCACAGAAAGACCAACCTGCAGCGCATAGGTCACGTGATCACAACTTTCTGGTTCACAATTACGTGGGTTATATACGAATTATTACATTTTTTATTCTTATTACTTTTCGTAGGAATTTGTACGAATACTGAATGAGAACAGCCTGATTAAAAACTACAAACGATGAGTTTTGAACAATATTTACTATTATTTTGTGGTTGCTCAAAATGTGTCCCACATATTCGTCACCACCGTCAGATATTTATTTAAAAAAAAATAAAAATAAAAAAAACTACAAGGTCAATTGCATTCCTGAGGAGCCCTTTTCAAACCTTCAGCTCTACTGCATGCTTCAAGACCGCTCAGGCTCCTGGAAGTTTTCTATTTTCTCTTAAATCTCTTCATGTTTTTGGACACTGCTACTGTCACAACCATAAATTGTCAACACCGTCACTTTTGTATAAAAAATATTAGATTAGATAATGGAATAAATGTATACTTTTTAAGAAGAGGTCTGATGTAGGTAGCAACAGGGGGGAAACAAGCTGGCTAATGTGAACAACTCATGCTTATCATGTGAAAGAGCAGGTTTTTGTCACCACCGTCAGACGTCACCACCGTCAGGTTTTCTGTGTGACGGTGATGACTGAAGTCTGAAAAATGCTTTTAACAGTGCTCAGGATTGTTATTTTTTGTACCAAATAGTTAAATAAAGTTGTTAAGCAAGAAGCCATTGACTTGAGTGGTATAAATTTTGGAAATGTATGTTTTAATGAGGCGACTGTCACCACCGTCAGATTAGTGTCACCACTGTCAGAGGCAGTTATATTGGTTTTAAATGAATATGCTTACAATATGTTTCTTTGGTGCTGTTGAGTTATTAAAGTATTAGTCTCTTTTAATACAAAAATATGTTTTTCAAATTAAAAAAAAAAAAAAAAAAACATTACGGTGACGGTGTTGACAAAAACAAAGTAGCCGAATAACTGGAAAAATGCCTGTTTTATGAAAAAAATGCAAAATGAGGAGGTTGCACCGGTACATTGCTGAACAGCCAAGACCTTGGCCTATAATGATATACCTTCAGATTTTGTAATTTAACTCACTTTTTTTTTTTCAAAATTAAAACCTGTTTTATCCAAATTCCCAAGAATCAGTGTAGGGAAAATAACACAGGAAACAGCCTTGCTGTGACATGTAGCTCAGTGTGTGCACCCACCCACCCACTCAACTATCAAAAGCATGCTACCTGGCTAACATGTTGCATGTGGAGTGAGTGATGGTGTGGTGTGCTGCTGTGGTGTGTTACCAGTGGTAGGGGAAACTGCCACAGCTGCCATAATAGTGTTGGTGTCAAAAAAAAAAATCCCAGTTTACACTTGGTTTTAACATGCATTTCATTTGATTTGAACACAAGTGGACAGCCAAGGCACATCGCCGTTCACACCTGTCTGTCATGAGTTTCAAACACTTCCAAGAATTAATGCTTACTTATACTCTTAACCTTATGAGACACGCATGCAATGTAATATCATATATATCATGTATGTATGCGTCACACACGTATCATGTGAAGTATCATGTAAAGACTGGTACTGAGATTGGTACTGCTACTGGTACTATAAAAACTGGTGCTCCATGTTGCTCTTTGTAGTGGATATACCAGCTTGCAGCTGGCTATGGCCTTAATAAATGTGCATTACTGAAAGGTATGTAAACGCCTTCTCATAACAGCAATAAAAATCTCTTTCCTCATTTAAATAAATGTAGCAGTAATGCCAGTAAAGTGACTAAGCACAGCAAAATGTGAGAAGATCATTCATTTTACAAACTTCCTCTCCCTTGCTCTTCTCTTCAGTGTCTCTCTCTCCAACCTGCTTTCACCCTTAAGGGGTGGAGCTACTGACACCTGCGGGCAATTTCAGAGAGGATAATTTATGTTAAGGTCCTCTCTAAGTGTTTATGCTGAGAGGCTGTAACATATTGGGGGCTTATCTATTTGTTTCCGCACCGGCGTTGTTTCCATGTGTTAATTGCTGCATAGTTTAACACTGGTTTGTTGCTTTGGTACTTTGCATCGTTCGCTCTTTTCATAGTGCCTACTGTGTGGTACATTTTGATTAGTTTTACGCACATGTGTATTGGGCGCTTCTATTTTGGTTCTGCTGTTTGGGGCAGTGATTTCTTTTGTGCTGTGCTATTTTTAGACTGTGTCTTGTTTGGGTTGTGTCAGACCTGTTTGATGTTGTGGTATTGTGATTGGCATTTGTTTGGTAGCCCTTAAAATGGAATTTGACGATGAAGATTTTGTGGGGCAACCGTGCCTTGATAAATTCCATCGTGACACAAAGCAGAATTTGACTGTTATTGCCGATCCCTATGGTGTCGCTGTGTCTAAAAGTTTGAGGAAGCAAGCAATAAAATCTGAGTTGTGGTCTGCATGGTTTGATAAAGGAGTCTTGCCCTGTGGTCCCGGTGCACCAGAAACAAAGGCATCTGTAACACCCACTGGGAGGCAAAGTCTGGATGAAATGCCCTGTCTTAAAAAATTGGAAATTGAAATGCATCGTTTAAACATAAAAGAGGAATAACTCAGTAATGAATTGGAATCGCATAAAATGGGGGAGGAAACAAAAAGACAGCTTCGTTTGAAGGAGCTTGAATTGAGGCAGCCTTCCGCACCCACTGTGTCCAAACTTCAGTCTGGCGAATTTGATGTGAGTAAATGTATTCGACTTATTCCCCCATTCAGTGACAAAGATGTTGATAAATATTTTGTCCTGTTTGAGCGTGTCGCAACGACTTTGAAATGGCCTAAAAATGTTTGGCCTTTGCTTCTCCAGTGTCTGCTTACCAGCAAAACTCAGGAGGCGTATGCATCTCTGTCGCCTGAGTTAAGCCTTGACTACGACAGGTTAAAGCTGTGGTGCTTCATGCGTGAACTGGTGCCCGAGACATACCGTCGAAAGTTTTGCTGGTTTAGGAAAGCTGAAAATCAGACTTGTTGATGTTGAATTTCGTCGCGACAAAGAAGCCGTGTTTGATCACTGGTGCCAATCTAAAAATGTCACAAATTTTGATCAGCTACATAACTTAATACTACTTGAGGAGTTTAAGAATTGCTTGCCAGATAAAATCTGTATTTACATCAATGAGTAGAAGGTGTCCACTGTGTCCGCTGCAGCTGTCCTTGTGGAGTACATCCTCACTCACAGAGATACATTTGAAAAGTCTCATTCTTTTCCAGAGCGCAATGTGTCTGTTACTAAACCTCTGGTGGTGCTGTTAAAGCTAAGCTTGGATGGAGAAGTGAAACTTAATAACTGTTTTGCCCTGAACAAAAAGAACAAGCCTCCAAAGGCAGTTAACCTGGTGAAAACTGAAACTTTGTCCAGGCAGCCCGATGATGTGTACTTTCATCATGAAAGGCTGTGTATCTCTAACAGATGGGGGCCTATTGTTTCAGGGGATGAAGTTAAAACATGTCTACGGTTACAACTCGAATGAGGATGTACTCGTGCATAAACGGATGCCGCTGCATGTTTCCACGCAGGATGATTGGAGTGTGGTAAAACAAATTGTTCCACAAGCATAATCGACATAAAATTCAGTGCATGACAATCCTTGGCCATTTTTGTGTAAACAAAACTTAGGATCGTATTTTGCGATGCTTCTTTTGGCAGCACTGAAACAACATGTCATGTCTGACAAATCTCTGGTAAACCGAATCAGACCATCTTTCCATATCTGCTTTATCCCATCCCGGTTGTTGGTGAGCTGTTATGAGTGCATTATTGTGGATTGTGCTGGTCCCTGAACCAAAGCTGGTAACAAATTTCTTCTGATAATTATGTGCTCTGCGACTCGGTTTCCCAAAGCCATTCCCATGTGCAAAATAACGGCCTCTGCCGTTGTTAAGGCATTGGTAAAGTTTTTCTCTTTATTTGAGCTCGGGCAAATCTCTGCCTTTGTAACTCCTGATGCTGTCCTGCAGTATACGGTAATGCTGTTTGCCGTGCGAAACACTCCTGCAACATTTCAGCGCTTGGTAAATATGGTTTTCTTAAGTTTATCAGGCTGCAAAGCTTATTTGGACGACATTGTCTATTCCAGTTCATGGGACAACCACATTCAACAGCTGTGTTCAGCGTTCGAGCTGTTGCGTGATGCCTAGGGTTGAGCCGGATACTCGGCTGAAGCGAATATCCAGTACGGATAGAGCACTTTTGCTGAGTACGATCATGATCCGAGTAATATGAGTCAATATCCGTGCTCGTGATGAATGAAAATCTTCATTAGGTAGCTGACTGTGTCCACAGCCAGTCACACACACCGCCCCTACGCCGTGTGCCCCGCTCACACACACATACACACACACACACACACAGGGGCAACCTCAGCTGTCACTCTCTCAGGTGTAACAGCTCACGTGGCATCTCTCTTCAGTAGCGGTCAGGTTTTTTCAGCTCGCTCTTCCCTCGGTCTGTAATCACTGATAGTCAGTAGAGTTTCTGCTAAACTTGGTTGGTAACAGACGCACTGCTTTTGAGCAGATTAGGGTTAGGGGTTAGGGGTTGGGGCTGAATGCGACTGGCATCGCGTCTCTCACTGCCGACACATCGCTTTTTTTTTTTTTTTTTTTTTTTACCGTCTGCTCCCTCTTACCGGCTGGTTTCTGATATGAAGTCAGTTGGAAAACTTTGCTTGTACCGGACGCGGTACAGAGTCACAGTCTTAACACACACACACCACGTACACACACACATTAGCTCAACACACAAAGTATATTATTATTTAGAATTTATTTTGGCTGCATGCACTAAGAGTCTGACACTTTCTCACTGTAGTTCATAAAAAATAAATATAGTAGTACTGCATGTGTTGTATTCATTGAGCACGTTTACATGCACACCTTATTCCTGTATTAACTGGAATATTCGCAATATTCTGGTTGCGTATGTGTCATGTAAACATGCACTGAACCCGATTAAGGTCATATTCCGGTTGGAGAGAATTCCGAATAAGCCCCCTGGCATATGCCTGTTCCAACCGGAATACTGTGGCATGTAAACACCTTAGTCGGAAAATGCCCCGAACCGGAATATTCAGTCACGACTGCGCATGCTATGGTTACTGCAAGCGGGGAAAACGGCATGGCGAACAGCAGCAAGAGCCAGGAGACTGCAGTCCACCTTCAGCTAATGAAAGACTTAAATATCATGGAGGATATCGATGGGAGAAAACATAAAACTAGCGACAGAAGAAGAAGAAAAGGAAGAAGACAAAGAAAAAGACTTCTTTGTCTGTTTTTCCAGCAGACCCGACGCCTATACGTTTACTCCTGCCCCCCGCAGCTGAGTGTCGCATTACATAAGAGAGTGGAACACGCCGAAACACGGGAACATGCCAAGTAACATGCAAACGGAATATTCCAGTTGCTGCAGTGCAGTTACCTTAATCGGAATATTGACCCGAACCAGAATATGGTGTGCATGTGAACGTAGTCAATGATGCACTTAATAATATTCATACAAGGATACAAGGAAGTTTATTGGTCATTATACAACAGGTTGAATAATGAAAGTGTGGTTCCCTCTTGATTGATTAATTGGTTGTATAGAATAAAATTATTAAACATGGAGGAGTTCAGATGGTGCATTCAGTAGTCTCACAGCCTGAGGGAAGAAGCTGCTCTGTAGTCTGGTGGTACGGCAGCGGATACTTCTGTATCTTTTGCCTGACGGCAGCAGGGTGAACAGGCTGTGGCTGGGGTGGGTGTTGTCTTTTAGGATCTCACCTCACCTCCCCGATATCACTGATGCTTGGTAGATGGGTACCAATGATGTTTTGGGCAGTTTTAATCACTCGTTGCAGAGTCTTCCTGTCCTGGGCCGTGCACATCCCATGCCAGTTTGTGATGTTTCCAGTCAGGATGCTTTCAATCGCTCCTTTGTAGAAGTTGACAAGAACTTGGCGTGGGAATTTTGCTTTCTTAAGTTTCCTTAAGAAATACAGCCGTTTCTGAGCTTTTTTAACCAGGGCAGAGATATGTGAAGTCCATGACAGGTTCTCTGTTATGTTGATTCCCAGGAACTTAAACGTGTTCACTTGCTCCACCTCAGCTCCATTGATGTAGACAGGGTTGTGTGTCTTTGCCTCCTTTTTTCTAAAATCAACTATCAGCTCTTTGGTTTTGCTGACGTTGAGCAGTAAGTTATTTTCTGTGCACCATTCTGCAAGATGGTTGATTTCCTCCCGATATGAAAACTCATCATTGTTGGAAATCTGGCCGATGATGGTGGTGTCATCTGCGAACTTCACAATAGAGTTCTCTCCATGTCAGGGGTTGCAGTTGTGGGTGTACAGCGTGAACAGGAGGGGGCTGAGCACACAGCCCTGGGGGGCTCCGGTGTTGAGCACTAGAGTGGAGGAGGAGAGACTGCCAATCCAAACTGACTGGGGTCTGTTTGTGAGGAAGTCCAGTATCCAGTTGCAGAGAGTGGTACTGATGCCCAAAGTGTTCAGTTTTCCAATCAGCTTCATTGTGTTGAAAGCTGAGCTGAAATCAACAAACAGCATTCTGGTGTAGGTGCTGCTTTTCTCCAGGTGAGTGAAGACTGAGTGGAGAGCAGTGGAGATGGCATCCTCTGTGGATCTGTTGGTTCTGAATGCAAACTGCTGAGGGTCCAGACCGGCAGGGATGTTGTTCTTTATTTGCTGAAGAACCAGTTTCTCAAAGCACTTCATCAGCATGGGGGTGAGTGCCACAGGGCGGTAGTCATTTAGATCAGACACTGCAGACTTTTTAGGCACAGGGATGATGGTGGCTGTCTTGAAGCAGGTGGGAACACTCTCCTGTGACAGCGATATGTTAAAAATGTCAGTAATGACATCTAATAGCTGGTTGGCACATGTTTTTAGTACACGGCCAGAGATGTTGTCAGGCCCAGCAGCTTTACTCATATTCACTTTCAGCAGGACTTTCCTCACATCCACTGTGGATACTGACAGTGGCCGGTCCTCTGGAGGCGGAGTAGACTTTACAGCTGACTCCCTGTTGAGGAGGTCAAAGCGAGCATAAAATGTGTTTAGCTCGTCTGGTAACGTGGCCTCACACATGATGGGAGCGCTCCTGCTTTTGCAGCCTGTCACACTTTTGACCGCCTGCCACAAGTCTTTGCTGTTGTTGGTGTTGAGGTCTCTCTCCAGTCTCTGCTGATGCCTTCGCTTTGCCTCCTTGATGCCAGCTTTCAGTTTTGCTCTGGCAGTGTTGTAGGCTTCTTTGTCACCTGACTTAAAGGCAGCTTTTTTGGCTTTACATAGAGCTCTCACCTCTCCATTCATCCAGGCTTTCTCATTAGGGAATGATTTAACTGTCCTTATTTTTACCTGTTAACTGTTTTTACAGTTGGTTTGACCCTTTTTGTCAGCTGGATGTAGGTAGGGAGGAGAAGCAGGGAGATGTGGTCTGACTGGCCAAAATGAGGACGAGGGAGGGCTCTGTAGCTGCCAGGAACATTGGTGTAGACATGGTCCAGTATGTTGTTTCCTCTGGTGGAGATGTGGACGTGCTGGTGGAATCTAGGCATAACAGTTCTGAGGTCTGTTTGATTAAAATCCCCAGCAACAATAATAACAGCATCTAGCTGTTTTGTCATGTGACTGCTGATGACCTCATACAATTCCTGGAGTGCATTTTTTGAATTTGCATCCGGTGGAATGTAAACAGCAGCAACAAACACACTGGTGAATTCTCTAGGCAGGTAATATGGCCGACATCTCAGCAGTAAAAACTCAACGTCAGGTGAACATTTTCCATCCACTCTGACTGCACCTGAGCACCAAGCATCATTGATGTACACACAGAGTCCGACCCCTCTCATCTTACCGGAGTCTTGTGTTCTGTCGGCCCGGAACAGGCTCCGCCCGTCCAGTGCTAAAGCCTCATCCGGTATGTTGTTATGGAGCCACGTCTCTGTGAGGATGAGACCACTGCAGTTTCTGGTTTCTCTTTGCTGAGTCAGCCTGAGTCTTATCTCATCCATTTTATTTTCCTGCGACCGGACATTTGCCAGGAGTAGGCTGGGTAGTGGGACAGCCTTGGGTCCATGCCTTCTTAGCTTAAGTCTTATCCCGGCTTGTTTCCCGCTCTTCTCTGCACACCGGCGCACCGAGCCAAAGGCTCATGATATGATTGGGCCAGCCCCGTGTTCCGTGCCCCCCCTGCTCTGGGCCACAGAGCAGCGTGTCTCAAGGGCCGGCCCGGTGGTTAGTAAACAAACTCTTGCAATGACTTTATTTGCCAAAATCATTATGCAGGCGGGACCAAACTACACAAAAGGGGTTGTTTCATAATAGTAATTTAGGGATAAGCCAGGCTTTATTTGCCCTGTGTTTTTATTTTCATCGACCATAACAGGGAAGTGTGCTTCTCAATAGAAGCCAGATGACTTGAAGGGATAGGAGAAACACCTAATGTATTGAAAGGCTAATGAACAAAACCATCCATCCAACCATCAAAAACTGCACAAGAACGTTTTATTGCATTACTAATTAAGGCCCTCCACTGCTGGTGTCCCCCTGGCTTGGTGTATGTCAGGAAGAGTGGGGTCTGTACATTTTGGCCTAGAGTGTGGCGCTACTGGAAAGTTCAGCAAATGGTCAGCAAATTTAGGTCTGAGTCAACTAAGGCTGCGGTTACACTATACTAGGGCTGTAGTCAACCAGAGAAAATCTTGGTCGACTAAAGTCCTGAAATTTCGACCAAAAGTCGACTAATCGGGGGGCAGCGGGAATACAAAAAAAAAAAAAAAAAAAATACTATTTTTAGATTAATTAACTGGACAGTAGCCTGCCTGCTAGCCTTCTCCACCTAAATGAATTATAAATAAACATAAACAACAAGTATTTGCAGTATATTAAATAATTTTTGACCGAATTATTTTGCACTGAATGATCATACTTGCCAACTCTCCCGATTCACGCGGGAGACTCCCGATTTTTAACCCTATCTCCCGCAATGCTCCCGGTCAGGAATTTCTCCCACTAATCTCTTGATTTTACAGTGAAGGAAACAAGTCAGATTGTGGGGGGTATTTGTTGCAGTATCTGGCCATAGCTGCCAACACTCCCGTTTTTCCCAGGTTTCTCATCTCCTGCCGCCCTCCCGTTTTGTCTTTTCTCCCGGGAATCTCCCATAATTTACAAGCCCCAATTGTGTTTGTTAATATAATAATGAGAAACGCACAATAACAGGTTTTATTTTGAAAGCTGAGACCGAAAGCCGCCGCAGCTCCGTTAGTTTAACAGAAGCTGAAGCTGTTGTAAATCTTAACCGGCTCGGCAGGCACTAATATCCCCGCACATCTTCTGCTGCTCCCCACCACAAAAATCTCCCGGATTTTACTACTCAAATGTTGGCAGGTTTGTGAATGACACACTGGAGTCGGTTGGCTCTGACAGCGTTGCATCACTTGCACCTCAATATCACAGCCTATGATTTCCGTTTATGTCAAGCTGCCGTCGTCGCGGGTGTGTGCGCCTGCAGTTATAAAACGATTAGACTAAAACTTTGAAATATGCCAATTCTGATATGTTTATACTCCAAACTGACGGAGCAACCTAACGCAGACATGTTAGCTTACCATTTTAGGTGATATGCCATGTTGGTTGTTGAGCTGTGATACACAAACTGTTGTTTGCAAAGTTTGCATTCGACTTTTTTCCATCTATTTTGGTAAAATGCTGCCACACTGACAACGTCTTTAACATGGTAGAGGACTAAATGTTCATTAAACGTTTTTAATTAAGCAAATAGTCGGAAAACCAGACCTAATTTTTTCTTCAATTCAGAACATACCGGCCTACCTGTCTGTCTCTGCCAGTGGGTTGGGCTAATCCAAAATTGTGAAAACAAGGTGGGTGTTCTGAAGACAGACTGTTATCTGTGAAACAGGCTGTTCTGAAAACACCCCCATCAGCACTTAGTGCTTTACTCCTGATCAAATTAACACGGCAAATAATCGACCAATCAGATTTTGGTCGACCAAGAACGTATCGACCAATAAATCAACCAGTCGACTAACAGACTACAGCCTTACACTATACATCTCATCCCCTGAATATAGGCCCGATTCACAAGGTCCACATGGATCTGCTGGCCGCTGACAGAGAATCAAAAAGTGTATGAAGGGTATAGACTCTGATCTGGGGGAGTCAGAATTGCCATGATTATATCAAACATGTTTGATTTTCATGACTGGAATCAGCATGTACACTATATTACCAAAAGTATTCGCTCACCTGCCTTTACTCATACTATGAACTGAAGTGCCATCCCATTCCTAACCCATAGAGTTCAATATGATGTCGGTCCACCTTTTGCAGCTATTACAGCTTCAACTCTTCTGGGAAGACTGTCCACAAGGTTGAGGAGAGTGTTTATAGGAATTTTTGACCATTCTTCCAAAAGCGCATTGGTGAGGTCACACACTGATGTTGGTCGAGAAGGCCTGGCTCTCAGTCTCCGCTCTAATTCATCCCAAAGGTGTTCTATCGGGTTCAGGTCAGGACTCTGTGCAGGCCAGTCAAGTTCATCCACACCAGACTCTGTCATCCATGTCTTTATGGACCTTGCTTTGTGCACTGGTGCACAGTCATGTTGGAAGAGGAAGGGGCCCGCTCCAAACTGTTCCCACAAGGTTGGGAGCATGGAATTGTCCAAAATGTTTTGGTATCCTGAAGCATTCAAAATTCCTTTCACTGGAACTAAGGGGCCAAGCCCAGCTCCTGAAAAACAACCCCACACCATAATTCCTCCTCCACCAAATTTCACAGTCGGCACAATGCAGTCTGAAATGTACCGTTCTCCTGGCAACCTCCAAACCCAGACTCGTCCATCAGATTGCCAGATGGAAAAGCGTGATTCATCACTCCAGAGAACGCGTCTCCACTGCTCTAGAGGCCAGTGGCGGGGTGCTTTACACCATTGCATCCGACGCTTTGCATTGCACTTGGTGATGTGTGGCTTGGCTGCAGCTGCTCGGCCATGGAAACCCATTCCATGAAGCTCTCTGCGTACTGTACTTGGGCTAATCTGAAGGTCACATGAAGTTTGTAGCTCTGTAGCAATTGACTGTGCAGAAAGTCGGCGACCTCTTTGCACTATGCGCTTCAGCATCCGCTGACCCCTCTCCGTCACTTTACGTGGCCTACCACTTTGTGGCTGAGTTGCTGTTGTTCCCAAACGCTTCCATTTTGTTATAATAGAGCTGACAGTTGACTGTGGAATATTTAGGAGCGAGGAAATTTCACGACTGGATTTGTTGCACAGGTGGCATCCTATGACAGTTCCACGCTGGAATTCACTGAGCTCCTGAGAGCGGCCCATTCTTTCACAAATGTCTTGTTTCACAGTCTGCATGCCTGAATGCTTGATTTTATACACCTGTGGCCAGGCCAAGTGATTAGGACACCTGATTCTGATCATTTGAATGGGTGAGCGAATACTTTTGGTAATATAGTGTATCTGGAATCTGGGGCAGTATGAACTCATCAGTGATAGATATGATAGGACATTCAATCAACAGTTTAAATCTCTAGATTATTTCTGTCATTTTTCCAACTCCCTCTTTAACATTTGCTCTAGTATGGTCTGACAGGTCAACTAATATTATTCACAAAATTCACTCCTCACCTACAACACCCTCCTCATATGAAAAATGTGAACTCTTATACTGAAATTTGCACTGATAGAAAATATTCACACACCCCTATTCTGAATGTGAAGTCACAGAAAAAATATTACCAAATATGTAGACTTTAATTATACAAATACAATGACAGCTGCAAATGTGTAATCCAACAGTTATTCAGATTTATTTGTCTTGATCATGTCTTGATCGTCACATGATTGATGTAAGCTCCTCAGGGTTTCTGGTGGCCAATTTGAAAGCATTGATTTCATATATTTTTACACCAACACATTATGTGTGTGCAGTTGCAACAATATTTTTATCTAAATAGTAAAATTAGATAATATTTCTGTGACAGTGAAAACAACGGACCTATGCTAGTATTGCTCTGCTAAATAATCAAAATTACATTTCTTAAACCACACTGCGCAGTCCTATGTGTGTATTATATGTCCAGTAGATGGAGAACAATAAACCATACAGTTGCTTCAGAAATTATCAGTGGCTATAATCATGAACACTGTCTAATGATTTGACAGAATAACCACCTACATGTTCTTTCTTGAGTATAATTACATAACATCACATGATGTGGTTTGATGCAATAGAAGTCAACATGTGTTGGCATTTATACTGAGCAGCTTTACGGTTAATCTAATTCTGTGACAAAATAAACAATGCACTTATAAATATATACATTGACACATTATACATATTTTATGGGTCTTTTGTAATTTTACTAAGCACTTCTTTACCGCAATGAATTCATTAAATAAATCTAATGAACTGAGAATCAATATCATGAATAGCATGTCCAGCAGTTTGTCAGTGCCCTATTCTCTGGGTGCATGGAGTCTCCACTTTGGTTTGCTGTGCAATCACTCAGAGTACGAATGTACAGTTTCTCCACTGACATGGAGAGGAGAAATAAATGGTAGGGTCAAGTCAGCGGGAGCAATCTCACTGGCAATAAACATTATAATAATATAAAAAATATGTGAGATAATCATATTCAAACACTGCATTTGCACAAAGATCCCCTTGTGCTGAAAGAGAGAGAGAGTGATATAAAAAAATCGCATTTACTAATTGGGAAAACCTTAAACTAATGAGCTCACACACTCCTGTGCACCAAGTTAAAATAGTGTCCTTTAAATAAATAAACCATTCAGGTCTGAGTCACTGAGAGCACAGTGACCTAAACAAAATATCGCTTCACTTGCTAATGCAAGTTACCTAACAAAACAGCACTTCCACTGCTTATTTGTTACTCATGAATTCTGGAATATGGGTGAAGGACGAGGAACTGGGTGATGTATTGCAAGAGGGGCCATGAGTGGGGTTACGAGCAGACTGGTGACAACAGTCCAGATGAAAGGATAACTGAAATGTCTACTCTTCCATGGAGTCCATGGAGCATTTCCTGGTCCTCTCGGACTAATGATTGAACATGTCAGTCACTTTACTCACTTCAAAGCTCCGTTACCTCTCATGCTGAGTTCATTTTAACTTTAAACTAGTAACACCATTAGCATATACTAGCAACAGACAGTACTCACTACAATGAAATATAATATCACCAGAATACTAATGCACTAATTGCGATTACATCTGTACCTTACACTCCATCGTGATGAAGAGATGCAGAGAATACATACACAGAGATATTTACCTGCTGCAGGTTGCAATATGTCTGTTACTTATTGATAAAACTCTGAATCCACTAATGTAATGAACATAATGAATACTCTCCAGTAGCGTTTAAAACTTTCACACAGCTTGTCTGCTTGGTTGACATGTTGGCAATAACCAATGCAATTAACAAAATATTAAGATGGACAACCTTATATATCACCCTCTATATTAGGTTGTGAGCAAACCATGCCACTCGTATGTGTCCAGCAAACAAACTGCACAGGTTTCAATGATCTTTACAAACAAATGCTCACTTGTCCCACTTGTTATCTGTAAACGTTCCATAATCTGTTAATTTAGTCAGGGACAATCCACTAACATGCTTTTATGCACAAGTTCGATGTGCTGTCTATATAAAATCTGATTCTTTAAACTTCTCATCTTTTGAAAGTGCACCACAGACTGTCTATTCCTCCTGTTGACTTCTGCCATTTTTGTAAAAAATGATCTATTGCGGCCCATACAACCAGCAGATCAGCGGCCCGATTGACACTGGGCTGGTAAAATCACATTGCTAAACAACCCCTTTTGCGTAGTTTGGTCCCGCCTGCACAATGATTTCGGCAAATAAATCATTGCAAGAGTTTGTTTACTAACCACCGGGCCGGCCCTTGAGACACGCTCCTCTGCGGCCCATTGGTTATTTTTCTTCACTGACACGGGGCTGGCCCAATCATATCACGAGCCTTTGGCTCGGTGTGCCGGTGTGCAGTGCAATGCGGGTCGAACGTTATCTCATAGGATTTACTGAGATGGAGAGAAAACGCAAAGGTGTAGGGCCCTATAATTTCCGCGATCATGGAATCGCGGACGGAATCACGGAATTAGCCAAATAATCTGAGTGGCACAACCCCTCCAGTCGTTTCACCTGCACCTGCACCACCAAGAAAAAAATTACAACTGCACCGGCACTGTACGAGTCCAAAAGGCAAAGAAACTTTCCAGGCTACAGCAGCGCACTGACATAGATTGTGTAACAAAGCGAAGAGTTGCCACTCCGCTCTATTTTCACTGGCTAACAGCAGCACACTGGCTTAGCTTGTCTATTGAGAGAGGCGGTATGACTTCAGCTTATTTTTCAATCTATGTTATCACATGCATACTACTCATTCACTGGTAGTTGAATTGTTAGGTCTGTTTGATAAGTTATTTACATTTTTAGAACAAATAATAATTTAACATATTGTTAAATTATTGGAGTCAAGCTTACTGGTAAACACCTGCTCCCTCAAGATAATTTATTATGTTCTACAACTCATAAACATACACTAACACTACATACCAAGTGTTTGAGCAACATATCTCTTCTGTGGTAAAAAGTACTCTGTGATTGTGGATGAGACTCTGATGCAAGAGACTGCAGCGTCCTAAACATCGTCATTTGAAAGTTAATGTGAATAGCCTGTACGTACAATGGTCGACACTCGGTCAACAATCTTGTAAGTTAAATGTGTGCATGCATTGACCCAACATCAACCCTCATGTGAAATAATTACTGATGCATCCTCTTGTCATTTTTGTTCCATCATTAATAACATATCATTTTCACCTTTTATTGCTATAACAACATAATTGTTAAATAAATAAATAAAGTGTTGTTTATTTGTTACCTCAATTAATTTAATGTAATTTCTATTTAATTTGTGTGCATTTTAGTTATTAACATTAAAAAAACACTATTTTTTGGTAGTAAAATAAGAGTAAAAGGTAAAAAACGGAATTCCCAAAAATTAAAATGGAAAAAACGGAATTTCCAAAAATTAAAATGGACAAAACAGAATTTCGGAAAAAATAAAAACGGGCCCTAAAGGTGGTGTAGAGAAACTGCGAGAAAAAAGTAACTTGCTCTTCAAGCAAATGCTGCTAAATGTGTGAAAATTACAGACGTTTGCCACGGCAGGGCCATCATCATTTCCTGTGGTTGATGACAGTGGTGCCGGCAGCAGTTCTAGCAGTGTCCAGGAACATGTAGAACCTGCGGTAAACTGGACTGCTTTCAGAACACTCGTCTCGGCTATATAATTTGAGTAGGCTAACTAAGGCAACCCAACTTCAGTAAATCTTATAAAATAATAAAACGTCAATAAAATATTTTTGGATTATGTTCTATGGCTGACTTAGTTTGCATTAAACACAGGTGGAGCTACCACTAGTGGCTATTTATAAGACATTGATTGTGTGGACTAGCTAGGCTCCACTGATTGGATGAGAAAATGTGTCTTGGTAACTTATTTGCCTATTTAAATGTCTTGAACTAAACAGTCTTGAATGTGACAACACTTTTTCCCCACCATTCACCACACCAGCAATAACAGTAGGCTAAGTCAGCATTTTAACTTCATCACCACACTATTATTACCCTATTTGTTTTTATGTAGGCTACCCCTGGTTTGGTACAATGTACAAAAATGAAAGAAAATAACACTTTTTAAAATTAGGCTATATAATTTTGTCTGTTGCCTGTGCCAAATGCAACTGTACGCCTCTTTAAAAGAGAGTCCAATAATTCTTGGGGTATTTGTAAATAGGCAGTAAGCCACCACTCACTGAAATGAAAAGTGAGTCAGCATTCTGATTTTGTGCTATCAATTCTTTGCCTTGCCTAGTAGGCCAAGGCAAAGCTACTTATTAGTCCAGAAAAAATTGTTTTGGGTAGTTTTTATGTAACCTAGGTGGCCTAGGAGAATGTTAGCTCCAAGAAAATCACATTTTTTTAAATGTGACATTAAAACTAAATTTAAAATGACATCATCATTTTGTTCATAGCTAGTGTCATGCCAATGTAGCTGTGTTTCTGCTAATCAGATAATCCAATGGTGCAATTCTGGAGCTGACTGCACTTTTATGTAAAAAAAAAAACAAAAAAAAAAACAGTCTCTGTTAATGTGTTGCTGAGCTAGGTTGAGAAAGCATCCCCAGGAGAAGAGAGTGTTAGTGAGAGAGAAGAGAGACTCGGCAAGAGAGAGGAATGTATCAGTGAGGGAGAGGAGAGTGTCTGCACAAGAGAGGAGAGACTAAGTATTTAATGTGTCCACTCTCACTGATTCCCATTAACTAACTGCATGGCATTATGGTTTTAAAGAGTTGCACAGTTGGTATACACATTTAAGAGAGCAAAAAGACCGGAAAGGTGTGTGTTATCGAATGTGGTGGGCCGATCTGGTCCAAAATGCCCGGGCTGATTTTTTGTCCTAGTCCGCCCCTGGTTGTACTCGAAAATGGACTGTTGCATTACACATTTGCAGCTGTCATTGTATTTGTGTAAATATCCGTCTACACATTTGTGAATATTTTTAACAATTTCTGTGACTTCACATTGAGAACAGATATATACAAATAAAATATTTGTATTAAATATACAAGTTCACATTTTTTCTACAAGTGTTTTTTCTTGCAGTCTCACATCAAATCTACAAGCTTGTGCTTTTTGCAACATACGTATGTATCTTCATCAGTCTGTAGAGCCCATATTCCACATCTGTGCTTCCATGATTTAATCCAAATGCATTTTACGCACTTCTAATATATTTTTATAGCACAGAGCACAGAGCATTTATAAGAGCTGCAATATATTTTAATTAGCTGCAACCCGCTAATTGTATTCATTTAATCTTGTGCACAAAGTCAACATATTAGCTTGAGGATGGCACTACAGGACAGGTCATGAAGTCGTCATAATTGTGTGCTCACGAGAGCATGAATGTGTTCAGTCAAATCTGCTCTTGACTCATTTTACTGTTGAAGACTCACATTTGAGGATGAAGTCTCTGCTGGCTGGCAGGGGCATAATGAACATATTGCCAGGGTATAGTGTGCATACAATTGCTTCACAAGAAAATGATCTCTATTCATTTTGGTGTCACCATCACCTTATCACCTGCAGGCCATAATGTCACATGGTGAGAATGTTCTAGCTCCCTATTGGATGAACTCCCTCAATTATGATGGCCTCATCAATTTTCCTGCAGCGCCAGGATCATGGTATCACTGAAACAAATTAGCATATCGATGTGATATTTGGATATTGCATTCATCCACAATGGAAGATTCCTTTTGATTTTGATGAACCCATTACCTTTCCTTTTGTGCCATTCCTGGGCCAAAGTGTCACATTTGCTATCTCAAAATCTGTTGGGTGGACAGTAGGGGTGTAACAAATAACCAATTTGAACTGGAAGTTCAGTTTTGATTTAAAAGATGTGAATGCATCGGAACACGGACCCCTGAATCGTTCTAAACGTAGCATGAACCGACCGATGGCCTGATTACAAAATTATAAATCAGTTTATGTCGCTGATGCAGCTGCTGATACCTGTGTTGCTCCTTGTCTGCATCTCCTGCTTTCCCTCTCTGGGCTCTAGTTTCGCAGACCAGGCGAGGCGGGGGCGTAGCGCAGATGCGCTTCGCCAACTGGGAGTGGCCAGGCGGATTTTCCAAGTTTGGCACGCCGTTCTCGGTGGCGCAAGTACTCCGCCGTTCCTCCTACCGGCGCAAGGGAGGAGAGAAGGCGTGGAGTGGGTTTGACACAGCCGATTCACATGTAACCAATCAAATGAGCCCCTGTCCTTGCCTTTAAAATGCGCTGCGCGAAGGCGTAATGAAAGTTTACACAGCTGACATGGAGGTCTATTGCCGCAGGCGGAGCGGAGCTCAGGAGACAGGCGCGGAGCGGAGACCGGCGAGCAGTGCGGACACGTCACCAAAACCTCACAGGCAGGCTTCCGGAATTGTCAGGCACATGAACGATGCAATAAATACCAAAAAAAACACTATTCAATGCTACGATCACAATCAGCACATACATATATCTCCATATCAACTGTCCCGTCACAGCTGATGTCAGATCAAAGGAGATTGGCACCGTTTGTGCTGATCGTGAGGTTTTGGTGATGTGCGCCTGGCAGCCAAACTTCCACTGCGCCAGCCCCGCTCCGCCTTGCGCTGAAAGTAGACGTGGTTTCAGATTGCGAGCTTTTGGCGCACCTCAGCGAAGCCTTTTGGCACGAAACTGTCACTGCGCCAAGCCGAATCTGTCGGCACCTCCCCCCGCTGCGCTGCCACTCCCATCTCGGCGAACCTCCGCCTGCGAAACCTGGACACTGTCCGCCTCTGCCGCTTCGCCGGTCGAAACTAGCTCTGCGCGGGGTTCGCCTCACTGCGCCAGCCCGCGCTGCGCCGGGAAACTAGAGCCCTCTGACTCTCTCTCACTCCCTCCCATAAAATTCTTGCAAGACTTGACGTAGTCATGTCAGATAGTGTTGTGTTTGTGAGGGAGGTTAAAAAATGGCTGACTTGGACATGATTCACAATACGCAAGCTTAAAGTCCAAAGTTGGGAGAAAATTTGGATTTTATATGAAGAATGGAGCACTGGATAAAAGCGCCGCCGTATGTAAAGAGTGTAAAGCCGCGCCTAAGTACACCAGGGGTCCGTTTCACAAAGCAGGTTTAGTGAAAACTCTGAGTCTGTTAACCCTGAAATGAGGGAAACTCTGAGTTTTCCGTTTCACAAAGAGAGGTAACTCAAAGCAGAGAAAGAGGGGTAACTCTAGCCTGTTTCACAGAGGGAGGTACCTTAAGCTCTCGGTCAGTTACCGTAGTAACAGACTCCATGAAAATAACCTGGTCGGGACCAGGTTTTTCTCATGAAACCTCGAGTTTCTCTCTGTGTCCACCCTCTTTCAGCCACACGCGGTATTTAACTTCCTCATTCAGTCAGTCAGCAGGCGAGTTTTGGCGTGGCATATTAGTTCTGCCGTCTCTTATTTAAAAAAAAATAATAATTAAAAAACACTCAGTAGGCCTTTATTAGAAGTCCATTAGTACTTAGGTGGCAACATTTTTCACGAACTTGGCATGTCCTTTTGACAACGATCCCGTGGATGAAGGTGCAGTGTTACTGTGTAGAGAATTAAATATTCGTCGGGAGATGGTTATAAAACTGTGCATAGATAGCATTTCCAAACAATTATCTTTTTGAGCGTTACCATTTTTCCCCTGCGGGATTGCACCTAAATTAAATAAATTAACAGGCTACCATTCAAGCAGTTTTCCCCTGGAATATTACTGTGATTGCAACGGACTACATTTAAGCGAAAACTCAGAGTTTCCTATCTCAGAGTAGATCAACTCAGAGTTCGGGGTAAGACTTAGGGCTAGTGCTGTCTCCAGTGTACCAGAGAGAGAGAGAGAGAGAGAGAGAGAGAGAGAGAGAGAGAGAGAGAGAGAGAGAGAGAGGTTTTTCTCTGCAGAACCGGATCAAAACAGCGCAGCGAAGTCGCCTGGAGGAGAACAAGGTCACAAGACTGATGCGCATTGCAAGTTGTGGAGAAACACTTGAGACTTTTGATTTTAATTCAGCTGCTGAATTAAGTTTTTATTGCATCTATTTGATTTCAAGTTGGCAGCACACGGCGTTATTAAAATGCTATGAGCCAATTTTTTTGTTTGCAAATTGTAGTTGCAACTCTTTGCAATTGTATGCAATGTTCATGTTAAAAGAGCACAGGCTTGTGCAATATTTATTTATTTATTTTAGAAGTTACGAGTCAATTGACGGCACTCATTTTATTTGATATAACCGACTTTTCAATAAAAGATTACTCTATAAATTGACATGCCTTGATATCATTCTTATGTAGCCTGCATATAATTTTAAGATCGATAAATTCAGATAATATTTTACCAGAATTTCAAACATTTGTCCGGTAAATTGAAAACCTGCCGGTCACGTTGTCCGGTGCCAATTTCTTTTTCTAGGGGAAACCCTGATTCCACACACATCGAAAATGTAAAATGCATCGGTTCCTTGCCAGACTCTGGGCGTTTAGAACAGTGAATGTAAAAGCTTTCATGAACCGGATTTTGTTTTAATCTCTAGTGTGTTGTTGCATCAGTAAGTGATGGAGTCGAAAGTTGCAAAACAAACATGTATTTATATGAATATGTATTTATATGAATATTATCCTTTGAGGTAAAAACATTCATTAAAAATGGGGGCTTCACAGTTAAATTTATATTTGCTCATAAAAATCAATAACTTTAACAGACGGTGACAGAGCTGGAAAAAAAGAGATGCGAGGCAAGTAGGTAATGGAAAGACGGGAATGAGGAAGATGAATGTAAGGATAGATGCATGCATGGATGGATGGATGGATGGATGGATAGATGGGTGGACAGATGGATGGCAGGTAGCTCCAGCAACATTCCAGCAGCCAAGACTGGCCTCATTGTCCTGAGTGTGTGTTGCTGCTGCTCTCTTCTTCCACGTCAATTGTGTAAACGTTCATTACGCCTTCGTGCAGCGCATTTTAAAGTCGAGGACAGGGGCTCATTTGATTGGTTTAAAGTGAATTGGCTGTGTCAAACCCACTCCACGCCTTCTCTCCTCCCTTGTGCCGGTAGGAGGAATGGTGCAGTAGTTGCGCCATGGCGCATGGCGTGCCAAAATTGCAAAATCCACTTGGCCACACCCAGTTGAATCCGTGTATCATTCGTTCTTTCTATTTTCAATTGCCAATCAAAAATTAAAAAATGAAAAAGTGACTGGTTATTTTGTTATTTGTTTTTTAATCTAACACCAAAATCCAAAATATGCCTCGTTTTTCATAGTTCAATTTTAGGCTCGGATCAAAAATACGAAATGGAAAAACGGGAATCAGGACTGAATTTGATTTTATTATTTAATTGGTCCGGTTTACGTGACCCAGAAGTTTGGTAATGAGCGGTAGCTCACAGCAGATCACAGCAGCCAGGAGCATTCAGTCCCGCCACCCTGATCACCGTCACCATGGATAGTTATTACGTGTTGTTTCGAGGACCAAAGCCTGTGACTCTAAAAGAAGAGGACATGACAACCGAAAAAATCAGCTGAGCTGAGCGGCACCGGACGCTCACCTGTCAGATCTGGCAGACCTGACCGGGTGGGCGCGGTACCGTCCGGTGCCTCGGCCGGCCCGCCTGATGCCGTCCGGTGCCGCGGCCGGCCCGCCTGATGCCGCGGCCGACTGGCGCCGCGGTAGGAGTAGTAACATGGAAGGGCGCAAGCCAGTAATTTTGCCTAGGGCGGCAACATAGGCAGAACCGCCACTGTGCAATTTCACAGAAAAGGGCCGGGTTTCCCAGATCGGTTAAGAAGGTCTCCGGAGCTACTACCCATCACTGTTAAGAAGCTCAGCTGATTTTTTCGGTTGTCATGTCCTCTTCTTTTAGAGTCACACGCTTTGGTCCTCGAAACAACATGTAGGCCTAATAACTATCCATCGTGGCGGTGATCAGGGTGGCGGGACTGAATGCGCCTGCTGCTGTGATCTGCTGTGAGCTACCGCTCATTACCAAACTTCTGGGTCACGTAAACCGGACCAATTAAATAATAAAATCAAATTCAGTCCTGATTCCCGCTTTTCCATTTTGTATTTTTGATCCGAGCCTAAAATTGAACTATGAAAAACCAGGCACATTTTGGATTTTGGTGTTAGATTAAAAAACAAATAACAAAATAACTAGTCACTTTTTCATTTTTTAAATTTTTGATTGGCAATTGAAAATAGAAAGAACGAATGATACACGGATTCAGTTGGCCACTTGGCCACACCCAGTTGTCTGCGAAAATAGTGCCCCCAATGTTTAAATGCAAACATATATGCCGGCTTTGTATTGAAAAAAGAAGAAAATCAAAAAGACATAAGAATACAAATATACAATACAGTAAACACAGTATGTGTAACAGTGAGTAACTGTCTATTACCAGACTTATAGAAAGGTAAACAATTATATCCCGGGTCTAACTGTATTTTAGGGTGCTTTCAGACCTGTCCCGTTTGGAGCAGTTGTTCCGAAACAAAGAGCGTTTCCCCCTAAAGATCGGTTCGTTTGGACATATGTGAACACAGCAATCGCGCTCGGATGCGGGACAAAACAAGCGAGCCGAGATCGCCTAGAAGAGGTGGTCTCGCCTCGATTCCATTCGAACCCTGGAGCGGTTCGTTTGCAGTGAGAACATAATCGACACAGCAAACGACACAACTCACTCAGAACTGTGGTTCAATCAGCGTCAGAGCCCATCTTCGTCGGCAATTCCTTGTCGCGGCACGTCTTTTTCTCAGTAGATGCAGTATGATATTATTTTCCCTGCGCAGTCTTGATTCCCTGTAGAACGGGATGTTTTCCTCCGTTACAGAACACCGGTACATTCAGTAGCGGTTTTAGGCATGGGCGAAGCGGGCCTTTGTTTTTCATGTCATGTGGGGGGCGGCACAAGCGCAAAAAAAAAAAAAAAAAAAATCATCAGCGCCGCTCACCTGTCAGATCCGGCAGACCTGACCAGGTGGGCGCAGTACGGGCCGGTGCCGCGGCTGGCCCGCCTGATGCCGACCGGTGCCGTGGCCGGTGGCTTTTTATTCAAACAAGATTTTGTCCATATAAAAAGTAGGTAGGAGTAATAACACGAAAGGGCGCAAGGCAGTAATTTTGCCTAGGGCGGCAACATGGGCAGAACCGCCACTGGGTACATTAACCACAGAAACACAGAGAAACAAACTAGCCACACACGCTGAAGATGCTCCATGGTTTTTGTTTTTTCCGGGTAAGAACGGAAGAGGAAACTTCTTCTTTCGGGGTAATTTCTGACCAATGAGAGAACAGCTGGTTCGCGCATGGCATTTGTTTACAGTTTTGAACCGCTACAGACGGTTGCCCTGTGAACACAAACGCCCCAAACGAAAAACGAAACAACTGTATCGATTTAGCCCCTGAATCGGAACAAAGCAAACGGGCCACAGGTCTGAAAGCACCCTTAAATTCAATCCTGTCTCGGGTGCACCCTGGTAACCTAAATACTCAGTACAAATGCTAAATTCAGGTAAATGTAATCCAGTATCTATATCTCAGATAACTAGGGATGAGCGATTACGCCACTATCTGTGTCTGTATCTGTTTAACCATCTACATTATCCGTATCCGTACTCGGAGTGGGCGGGCCGGAACCTGAAGTGGGCGGGGCTTAACCCTGAAGTTGGTTGAGTTTGACCAGAAATGGTGGGGCTTAACCGGTAGATTATTTTAAGCTTGAAACTGATAAGGGTTGATCAGAAGTTGCTGTATTTATTGTTTATTGGAAAACTATTTACAGAACAGCCTCAGAAGCTTCAGATCAATGTTTTTGATCGCAATAGTAAACAAACTATTTACAGAACAAGCTTTTTATAAACACAGAACATGAATATTCTTAAGTGCATCAATGAATACAACACTTGCAGTAGGCAATTATGAAGTACTAGAGAGAGAGTGTATATATACAGTATATATTTATATCTATACATACATAGATATATAGCTTACTTTGTAATATTTATACTACTACTATATTTATTTTTTATGAACTATAGTGAGAAAGTGTCAGACTCTCAGTGCATGCAGCCAAAATAAAATCAAAATAATAATATAGGCTATATATGTGTGTGTGTGTAAGTGGTGTGTGTGTGTTAAGACTGTGACTCTGCACCGCGTCCGGTACGAGCAAAGTTTTCCAACTGACTTTATATCAGAAACCAGCCGGTAAGAGGGAGCAGACGGTAAAAAAAAAAAAAGCGATGTGTCGGCAGTGAGAGACGCGATGCCAGTCGCATTCAGCCCCAACCCCTAACCCCTAATCCTAATCTGCTCAAAAGCAGTGCGTCTGTTACCAACCAGGTTTAGCAGAAACTCTACTGACTATCAGTGATTACAGACCGAGGGAAGAGCGAGCTGAAAAAACCTGACCGCTACTGAAGAGAGACGCCACGTGAGCTGTCACACCTGAGTGAGTGACAGCTGAGGTTGCCCCTGTGTGTGTGTGTGTGTGTGTGTGTGCGTGAGCGGGGCACACTAATTCATATTACTCGGATCATACTCGTACTCAGCAAAGGTGCGTTATCCGTACCGGATACTCGTTTCAGCCGAGTATCCGGCTCATCCCTACAGATAACCAATACAAAATACACAAAATAAATCACAACACTGTCCATCCAAGGACAATGTCCTACCACTCAACCACAAATTCACAATGAATGAAAGGGTAATATGGTTGAAAGTCCAGAGTCCAAGAGAATGTTGGTGGGCAAGGTGAATGAATTGAGAGGTCCAAGAGTGTAAAGGTAAGTTTGGGCAGATCAGAGTTCTGGGGGATATGGGCAAATGTGTGTGATGGTGGTTGAAGGGGGGAATGTGAATAAAGTGCTGAGTGTGGGGGTGTTTGCTGATACTGGGCCTACCACACCGGAGAGTGCAGCAGAACCTGTCCAGTGATCATGTAGTATCTTGCAATCTGTCTCCTCTAGATTCAAGGGGAATGGCTTGCCATCTACTCCACTGGAAGATCCTCTGAGACAAATCAAACAAAACAATCCAACAAAAAAAAAAAACCTGACCTGTCAACAGACAGGGTCAGAGAAATCTCATTAGTATCAACTATATGAGAAATCTTATTATCAATCATCTAATATCATGTAATCTACATTAGCATGAAATTGAAAAACAAATAAATAATATGCATCACTGGACATATTTCAATTTCAGTGTACATGCCCTTTAACACAAGTTATAATTTTAAATTATATAGCTGTCAATAAAATTAAACAATATGTACACCAAGTGCAAAATAAAATGACATTTGCACATCCAATAACATAATAAACCACACTGTAACCAATTGGCTAAATGCACAACTATAATATAGTGCAAGTAATAACACAGAATCCCTCAAAAAAGACAATAATTGTTCACACCGATCTCCGCGAATCCACCTTATTCCTGGGGGCGCTACTGCGGATATGATTATGGGTGCAACTTCCGGCGCGATAGCGGAAGTAGCAGGTAGCAAGTGGCTAATCATTAACGGCAGCGGTTATTTAGAAAACAATCTAGTTAGTTAGTTTCTTAACAAATTGTTAGTTAGTTAGTTAGTTTCTTAACAAATTGTTAGTTCGTTCGTTAGTTCGTTAGTTGGTTCGTTCGTTAGTTTTCTTAACAAATTGTTAGTTAGTTTCTTAACAAATTATCTTGTTTGTCTTAAAATGTTTCTTCGGAGCTCTGGCACCTGTTGTGCTGTTCAAGGCTGTACTAACAACCAGAGGAAGCTAAATCTGTGGCTTGATGAACAGTGTTTTGAACATGCACCCAGAACAAAAAGGGATTGCTCCTGTGTTCAGCATTACAGGTTCCATCACCTACCTACAGACGAGGAAGCCAGAAGGATGTGGCTGAAAAACCTGAATTTGAAGAGACCCCCGAAAACATTGTATGTATGTTCATTTCATTTCGTCGACAAAAAGCCGACGGAGGAAAACCCGCATCCTACTTTGTGGCTGGGCTACAACAGACCATCAGAGAAGATACGCTGGGTCCTCAAAAGGATTGACAGCAGTGTCAGGAGTACATCAGGTATGATTTCAGGTGTAGGGAGGCCAGAAAATTATTGTATTTATATATGTGATAGTATCGGATTAGTTAGCCCGGGCGTTTAATACGCAAAATCAACTTGGACCGCGGGCGTTTAAAAGAACCAGGCGGCTATTCGCTGCAGGCCTTTATTTATTTTTGCACAGACCTGCACCAGGCCATTATTGTGATGACAGTTTTTTTGATTTGATTTGATTTGAAAAGTTTATTTTGAACAACAATAAAACAAATCAACATGAATAACAACAGACAATGAAGTTATGTTCAAAAAGGAGTGGGAAGAAGTCGAAACTTATGTAATCCCACCCCCTCTACTAGTACCTGTACAAGTACCTGATGGATTTAACCTGCTTCTTAAATATTACTACTATCAATAATCATTATATAATAATAATAATAATAATAATAATAATACAATAACAATAGCAATAATAATAATAATGAGAATACAATATTAGCAATAGTAATAACTACGATCATAATTTCTAATTAATATGCACCAGTTAATATATTTACATTTATATTAAGGACAAGGACAAAAGTACTCAACAATAACAACACACAACATAAAAGAAAAGAATCCAATAACAATGAACAGATCCAAGTATAGCAACAATAAATAAAGAATAATTAACAATACAGTGTCCTGTGCTCACCCAGTGACTATCACACCCCCACCTCATCCCTATACCCTTTGAATACATTCTCTTTATATTTGGTTTTAAACTGTTTTATGTTTGGACATTGTTTGATCCCCTCACCCAGAGTGTTCCATTGTGTTACCCCACAGAGTGAAATGCAAAATCTTTTCTTGTTTGTACGGGTTTTGTTGATCTTAAAGATGTGTTTTCCTCTTAACTGATATCCCCCCTCCCGATTCCTAAACAGTTTTTGAATGTTTTGTGGCAGATGGTTCTTACTAGCTTTATACATGATTAGTGCTGTTTGGTATTTCACAATGTCTATGAATTTTAATAATTCTGACTGTATGAAGAGTGAGTATGATCCCGATAACCGACTTTATGAATGACCTGTATTGCCCTTTTTTGAAGTATAGTTAGTGAATTGATGGAACTCGTGTAATTATTTCCCCAAATCTCTACACAGTAAATGAAATATGGCAAGACAATGGAACAGTACAGGGTGCGTAATGACTTATGATCCAATACATGTTTCGCTTTGTTTAAAACTGAAATGCTTCTTGATATTTTACTTTGTATATGTTTGATGTGTGGTTTCCAGCTGATTTTCTCATCAATTATCACCCCAAGGAATTTATTTTCATGAACCCTCTCAATCTGCACCCCATCTATTTGTATCTGTACATGTTGGCTAATTCTGCAATTCCCAAATAACATTATTTTTGTTTTATTTAAATTCAAGGATAATTTGTTTCTGTCAAACCATATTTTCAGTTTGTTCATTTCTTCAGTAACTTCCTCCAGTATTTCCTGTAAATTCTCTCCAGAAAAGAAAATGTTTGTATCATCAGCGAACAACACCAGCTTCAATACATTTGACACATTGCAAATATCATTACAGTTTTTTTAAATTGCTAAAACACAAAACCCAATTCTCTAAACCAAATGATCAGTTCTCTAAACACATTTTATAAAACTAGCCCCCATTTGCCAAAACCATAAACACATTTCACATGAAGACACAATTCACAAAATGCAGTCCTCTTTTTCTCATAAATCTAAACACATTTTGTCTTGCTAAAACACAAGTTGCAAAAAACTCTGCTCAGATTCTCAAATTAAAGCTCATGTGATGCAAAATGCTTGCCACAGTCAGCAAAATTTGAACACAATGAACATACCTGGCTTCATTCATTAAACATAACTCAAAATTGAAGACACTTGTTGCAAATGATGTGACCACACCTATAAAAGCCAGTTCAGTGTGTACAGTTTGCTGAAGGTTCCAAATGTACACAGTGTACATGTGCACAGTTCACAGTACAGTGGGTACACATACTGTGTTGCTCAGTGGCCTACAGTACTACTGTACAATTCTGTGCTAGTGTATTGACTGTTGTTCTGAACACCTGAAAACACTTTCACATTTTCACAGAGGATATTCCGGTTGGACTCGATGGCTGCACAAATACCTTTTTTGGAAAAATACTATTTAAATGGACAAAATCTTGTTTGCATAAAAAGGCCACTGGCCACCATCAGCCGAGCCGGCCGGCATCAGGCGGTCAGGTCTGCCGGATCTGACAGGTGAGTGGCGCACACAGCCAAATATGCCTTTCATTATGAATCAACTTTTGTTCATACGCGGCTGCAGCAGCACAACGGACAGCGACACAGACAACATGGTTGATTATTGACTGTTCTCCGGTAATCGCGGCATCAGGCGAGCCAACCTACTGGTTTACATATGCAAGTACAATACATGTGTATTTGCTTAGACCCCCAATATTAGACGAGGGCGTTTTTTCAGGGCATTTTTTTTTTTTTTTTTGCCCTCGTGCTGCCCCCCATGTGACATGAAAAAAATGCCGCCCCGGGCGGCTGCCCGCTTCGCCCATTCCTACAGTTTTTTTAAATTGCTAAAACACAAAACCCAATTCTCTAAAGCAAATGACCAGTTCTCTAAACACATTTTATAAAACTAGCCTCCATTTGCCAAAACCATAAACACATTTCACATGAAGACACAATTCACAAAACGCAGTCCTCCTTTTCTCATAAATCTAAACACATTTTGTCTTGCTAAAACACAAGTTGCAAAAAACTCTGCTCACATTCTCAAATTAAAGCTCATGTGATGCAAAATGCTTGCCACAGTCAGCAAAATTTGAACACAATGAACACACCTGGCTTCATTCATTAAACATAACAACTCAAAATTGAAGACAGTTGTTGCAAATGATGTGACCACCACACCTATAAAAGCCAGTTCAGCGTGCACAGTTTGCTGAAGGTTCCAAACTTACACAGTGTACATGTACACAGTGTACAGTACAGTGGGTGCACATACTGTGTTGCTCAGTGGCCTACAGTACTACTGTACAATACTGTGCTAGTGTATTGACTGTTGTTCTGAACACCTGAAAACACTTTCACATTTTCACAGAGGATATTCCGGTTGGACTCGATGGCTGCACAAATACCTTTTTTGGAAAAATATTATTTATATGGACAAAAACTTGTTTGCATAAAAAAGCCACCGGCTGCCATCATCAGGGCTAATGCCGACCGGTGCCGTGCTCACCCGGTCAGGTCTGCCGGATCTGACAGGTGAGCGGCGCGCAACTACTGCCATATATGCCTTTCATTATAAATCAACTTTTGTTCATACGCGGCTGCAGCAGCACAGCGGACACTGACACAGACAGCATGGTTGATTATTGACTGCGCAATGTCGCCATTTGCCGGTAATCGCGGCATCAGGCGAGCCTACCTACTGGTTTACATATGCAAGTAAAATACAAGAGTATTTGGTTAGACCCCCAATATTAGACAAGGGCGTTTTTTCAGGGCATTTTCAATGGAAAAAATATCGTCCTATATTCAGATGAATACGGTAATAGAAAACTGCTTTGCAGCGCTTATGTTTTTTTTTTTTTTTTTTTTTTTTTTCTTGGCGCTCGTGTCGCCCCCCACGTGACATGAAAAAATGCCCACTTCGCCCATGCCTAAAACCGCTACTGGTGATGCCGCACAATGATTGTGGTGTGTGTGTGTGTGTGTGTGTGTGTGTGTGGTATAGTTCCATAAATAATAAAAATAATAATAAAAAAAAAAAACATCACACCCTGAACATTGTGTTTTCAATGAGTATTGTGTGTAATGGATCCTCTGTAGTGTTTGCATTGAGTTGTGATACAGTACTGTAGTGTACATACTGTACATATGAAACACACAAATCTATGAATGCCCAATACTCTACAGTAATATATTTTGAGAACAGATACTGTAAGGTTTCTAAAAATGTGCTTTGGCAGTTGGGAAAAAACATAAAAAGAACATCCTCACACACTGAACACTGTGTTTTCAGTTGTTTTGTTGTAGTGTGTAATGATGTGTATAGTGTTTAAATTTTTGCAGGCTTTGAGCAGCTGTTTTGGTGTGAAAGTTTGAGTTTTGAAAAGAGAAGGTGTGGTTTTGTGTATGTAGCTTTAGAAAAGTGTGTTGTGTTTAGAGTTTTGGGAAAATGGAGGAAAGTTTTGTGAAATGTGTTTTAGCAATTTAAAAAAACTGTAATATACATTATAAATAGTTTAGGGCCCAACACTGACCCCTGGGGGACACCACAAACAATGTCCAAACATGAGGAACAAACATCACCCAGCTTAACAAATTGCTGTCTCTTCTGCAGATAGCTTCTCACCCAGTCTGACACAATACCTCTGATGCCGTATCTTTCCAGCTTTCTTAGTAAAATGTCATGGTTGATCGTGTCAAAGGCTTTTTTAATGTCAATAAATATTCCCACTGCACATTGTTTTTGCTCAATAGCATTTGTGATGTCTTCAATTGCTTCCATTATTGCTAGTGATGTTGACCTGTTTGGTCTGAAACCATATTGACTGTCAGAGAGTAGTTTGTGTTTTATTATGAAGGTGTCCAGTCTGTTATTGAAGAGTTTTTCTAGTATTTTTGAAAATTGTGGTAGCAAGGAGACAGGTCTGTAGTTGGTGAAATGATGTTTGTTCCCAGTTTTGTACAGTGGAATGACTTTGGCTATTTTCATTTTGTTGGGGAATGTACCAGTCTGAAATGATAAATTACAGATGTATTTGTATGTATTACAGATGTTAAAGGCTTGGAAATCCCTTCAATGACCTCTTTCACTATTGTCATATCAATATCATTATAATCAGTTGACTTTTTGTTTTTACATTTTTTAACAATATCCAATATTTCTTTCTCTTCTACTGCTTTGAGAAACATTGAATTGGGATTTCGTTCAACCAATACATCCATGTTCTCTCCAGCTGCTACTGGATCAGTGATTTTTTTTGCGAGGTCGGGTCCTACATTTACAAAAAAATTATTTCGATTGTCAGCCATATCACTCCTATTACAAATTACCTCATCCTTATCAATAAAGTACTCTGGATAGCCTATTTGTTTATTACTACTTCTAATAATACTGTTTAATATGCCCCATAATCCTTTAATATTGTTTTTGTTATCGTCTAATATTTTCCTATAATAATCCTTCTTGCTTATCCTTATAATATTGGTTAACTTATTTTTATATCTTTTATATTTATTTTCAGCCTCTCTAGTTCGCAGTCTTATGAATTCTCTGTATAGTGTATTTTTCTTTTTACAGGCATTTTGCAGTCCCTTTGTAATCCATGGACAATTGCTATATTTCAGTTGTCTTGTATATTCTTTAATTGGACAGTTTTTGTCATATAGATTTTTAAATACCTTTAAAAATATATCATATGCATTGTCCACATTGTTTTCTTGAAATACTGCTGTCCAATTCTGTGCCAGTAAATCATTCCTGAATTTGTCTATTGATTCCCTTGACTTCATTCTCCTATATTCTTTTTTCTTTTCTGTCTTTTTGTTCCTGTAATTATAATCATAGATGATGAAAACAGGCAGATGATCACTAATATCGCTGATTAGAATACCACTTGTCGTTTTATTTTCAATGTCATTCGTGTAAATGTTATCAATCAGAGTGGTACAACTGAGTGTGATTCTGGTGGGTCTGGTGATTTTTGGAAATAGACTCAGACTGTACATTGTGTTTATGAATTCATCTGTTGATTTATGCTTAGATGGATTTAATATGTCAATGTTGAAATCTCCACATATGAAAAATACTTTGTTGCTTATGTTTGAAAACATACCCTCTATCCATTCTCTAAAAATATCAATATTTGTGCCTGGTGTCCTGTATATGCAGCTAACTATGATATTCTTATTCTTTTCTGTACATATTTCGATGGTTAGACATTCTAGCAGATTGTCAACCACAGTAGTCATGCTTTCAAGCACTTTGTAACTCAGGTTTTTATCCACATATATGGCAACTCCTCCCCCACCTTTGTTTTTTCTATTCATAGTCCTTAGTTCATAACCCTCCAGCTCAAAGTTCATCCCTTTTTCAGTAGTGATCCAGGTTTCAGTTATTGCAATTATGCCGAATGGCTGTGAAAATGTCCTTAAGTATTCCTTAATGTTATTGAAGTTTGCGTAGAGGCTTCTGCTGTTGAAATGGATAACTGATAGTTTGTCCTGTGCTTTAATGTTCTGGTTGTATTGTTCTTCACTATAGTAAGTGCAATTGTTATTAATGGACAGTTACTGTCCAACATATTTATAGTCGGTCGATTTAAGATTACAGTACACCCTTTTTTCTAACGTTAGCTTGCTCTCTTATTTTGACAGGTTATTCGGTTATTCAAATGTAATAGAGTGAAGTAGAGCTAATTTGACTCACTTTATGTACAAATAATTATGAACTGTATCATTATCCTCAGATGAGCTTGATGAAATGGAGGTGAGTGAGGAGCCAAGCTCAGCATCAGTGCATTCCTGTGATGCCCAAACACAGTGGGTTGACCCAGGGGTGGAGGAGCACACATACTCAAAAGGACCTATCATCTCCTGCAGTATGAGCACACCATCCCCAGAACTGTCACATCCTGTTGCAGATAGTATGTTACAGAGTGATGCAGACTCCCTCTTGTATACAGGAATCCCACTAGTTGAGTTTCACACCCTTGTTTCCTGCCTACAACTATTTGCTCCAACTACATCATCCGTGCCAGTGGTGGATCAAATCCTAATGACCTTAATGAAACTAAGACAAAACTTTGTCATGGCGGATCTAGCACGGCAATTTAAAACATCACAAAGTCAGGTCACCAAGACTGTTGGACAGTGGATACACATAATGTCTGAACACATGAAGGACCTTATTCCATGGCTGCCACGTCAAACAATCAGAGCTGCATTGCCACAGGCTTTTAAGGAACAATTTTCAAATACAACCTGTGTAGTTGACTGCTCAGAGATTGTCCTGCAGAAAGCCAAAAATCTGGACTCATACAGTCACTACTATGCCAGCAACACAGTGAAATATTTAGTGGCAATCTCTCCCTCTGGAATTATCATGTTCATTTCAGATGCACTCTGCACTTGGGTCTCCTCGGTCAGCTTCTCTGTCTGGGCAGGGCTTAGCTGAACATAGGTCTCATAAAAAGTGAGACACTTTTTACAGGTTAGTGTTGTGCCATGTTCTGTATGGCGTATCTGTAGATCACCCTGGCTCTGAGAGGACTCATTACTACATCTAACCTGTAGCACCGCTGAAGGAGACCATCTGTCTGCAGCTGAAATAATGGGGCCATCACAGAGGAACGGATGTGGGTCTTAAATTCTGCATGGTTTTTGAAAAGTTTGGGAGGGGCTTCTGCAGGTGAAACACTTACAGGATCTGGTGTTGATGTTGATGAGCCTGGATGAATGTGGTCTGCTTTATGATGTTTGAATTTTATATGCATCACCTTTTCAGCCCTACATTCTTCCTTGTACTTGCATTCCACTTCCTCTGTACGTCAATACAGGCTATCCCATCCTTTCTCTGTCTGACTGCATTCTCAACCTACATGAAAAAATTGCCTGTTACAAAATGCACTCTGCAGCTCAATCAGTTAAAATTTATTTATATGTCAGTTACAAAGTGTCATTACAAAGCACATTACAATAATAAACTATTAGGACAATCAATATTTTACCTTCCACAGTATTGCAGCTGCGTGGCTGCAAGATCTCCCTGCTCCTGCAACACATGAGCACCCAGCTGTTTGTATTTCACCTGACGCTGAAAGTAAAACCCAGGCCCGGTGATGTGGGACTTTAAGGCTCTCACTTGGCTCTATGTCTGCTTTCAGATACATAAAGTCGTGTCCCACCTCCTTTAACAAAATGCGACCGACCTTGTTGCTGTGGAGGTACTGATACGCCTCAGAGCTTTTCAGATTGTTCATAGCTTCGCCGTCTGTGGCAACGGAGTCAATAAAGTAGCTAAATATGCTTGTGTAAGTTATCTTTGTCCACTTCTTCAGATCATCCTCCCATTCCTCGAGAGTAGAAGGCAGCGGTATGATAATATTATCCCATTTGAGGTGTAAACGTTGATGTTCCCACATATTTTATTTGCAGATCCTTTCAAAAAAAGACTATTAGCGTTAGCCGTTACCATGGTAAACGCGGTTCCAGTTCAGCAGCGGAAGTCACACCCATAATTTGCACAAGGGATCATGGGGGCGGGGAATAAGGTGGATAGGCGGGACACCACACAAATTGGCGGCTGGTAAAATCGGGAGGGTTCTAAACAAACATAGCTTTATAAGACTAAAGCAATTTCAATGAAATTTGCTCTGCTATTTGCAGTAGCTAAGTTAGCTTTCACTCTAAAATGAACCAAAGTGACATAAACAGTTTATAACGGGAAAGTATTTACCTCGCTTCTTGAAGAAGAAAAAATGAAAACTCCCAACAAGTCCCGGCAAGTCCAAGCTAGCGTTAGCAACCAGCTAGCAGCTTATCAACGGCTAACAGACTGAACAGACTTTAATATTTACTGTCAATTAGTGACTGTTTCGGTAGCACTCCAATCATCTTCAGTAAACTCCGTTTTGAATATTATTCCTCTGTTGTCCTCTATTTTTCCTGCTTCTCGCTTTCTCGATTTCCACACGGCTCCGCACACCACACATGCTCTTCTCACACACTGTTACATCTTGCTCCCAACGAGGCCAGAGCAAGAGGGCGGGACAAACGGCTACCAGCATATTGCTGATTGGCTGAAAATTATGTCAACCGTGTGTTCATTGGTTATTAGACATGCTCTTGACATTTTACATTGTTTTAGTTTGTCACTTCACAGATCAATTGTTCAAAGCATAATAGTTTTATTTTTCGACTTACTCCTTTTTTAATTTACTTTTCCCTCTGTAATCCATTATATTATGTGGGTTACATTTAGACACCAAAAGTACTTGGTTACAGTTAGGGAAGGGTTAGGTCTAAGCATAAAAACACTTGGGTAGAGTAACGTCTGCAATCAAACACCGCTATTGTTTTTTGTGCTGGATTCAAACCCAAGTCACTAGAGCCAATGTTGGTTATTTGACCCATCTGCCACCATACGTATACTTCCTAATGTGGTCTTAAAACTAAGGGATTGCAAACGTTCTTTGGATAAGTTGCAGACAAATATATTCCATGATAAAAAGATGTTCCCTCAAAAAAAATTGAGAATGTAGTTTAGTTCTATGAGAACATAATTTTTAGCAGACAGGGCTCCTACGAACTAGGGTCACTGTATGGATTAAAAAAAAAAAAAAAAAAAACAGTTAGGCGACAGGGGAAATATTCAGAGAAAAGAGTGGTAAATTCTGAGAAAAAAGTACAAATTTATGAGAAAACTTGCAAATTTTGATTATAAAGTCGTAAATTTGAGACTTTTCTTGCACTTATCTTTCTCATACTCACGCTTATAAAGGAACCACATGGCTTCACTTGGCAAATGTGGCAGAATGTAGGAGGGTAGATTGAAGTTATTAGAAGTTAATATTGCTATGAGAAAAATTGGATGCCAGACAACGCCACCTGGGGAGTTTCACCCCAGGAAATACTGTAAGGACACTCAGGTTTGTTCCCAATAAGGAGGCAGAGGCAAGTATTGACAATTGGAATAAATTTTATTAAAGATAAGCTGCGGAAAAGGGAAAAATAGTAAAAACAGCTCAACTATAGATAATTTATAAATTACTTTATTACATTTAATGCTAAAAAGGCCTGGATATAAATTCTAAAAAAAAAAAAAAAAGGACTATTACAAAAGCTAAAACACAGCCCAATTTAAGTGAAACTGAAGGCTAGAAAAAGGAGTAGAGGCCACTTGTGAGAGGCAGACTACACAGAGGGGTGCCTAGGGGTGCTACCGCTATTCAGTGGGCACAGCAACACAGCAAACACAGCAAACCTCACACAAGACAATGGTGCAGTCTATGGTGTCCCAGTGCAACTACTCATACGCAAAAGTGCAGGGACCTCACCACAAGTGCCTAGCCCCTCAGCAATATGGCACTCCACTCCTGAAATACAGAAAACTCACAGAACACAACTCAAGACAAATAACCAGGTATCCCAGCTGTTCAATAAAGGGGCAAATAAACACAACTGGGCATAACAAAGGGCAAATTAGTAAACAAATTAGACAATGGAAAACCAAAAATGAAAGGAAAAAAAGAAAAGTTAAAAGGGCAAGTAGGCAAAGCAGCAGTAGTCAATGGGGCAGGAGGACGTAAAAGAGGGGGAAACCACAATTAATTTGGCTCTTTACCATTCCCTGAACTAATGAGGAAGAACCCTACTCACCACCTTTAGGCCTAGGCATTAAATGGGATGGCAGGAGAGCAGGAAGGAAATCCTTGACCCTGAACAGCCAACACACACACACACATTACACTAAGCTGGAGATGACAATACGGGTAAGGAACCACCAAAACAACAGTTGGACACATACCTAGTGCAAACAACGTGCAGCCACAGCAGGGACAGGGCATGAGGCAGGCAGAGAAAGAGCAGAGGCTCACAGGTGCCTTTTATTTCCTGACTCTGATTGAAGGGGCTGAGACAAGGGAGGAGTCAGGCTCAGGGTGCACTACCCTCCTGCACCACTGGGTTAGGGTCACCACACAAAGTTGGATCAACCACACACTGCAGACGCTGCCGCTTGCTGTTTATCACACCTGCAGTTGATGACCTCATCAATTTCTACTTTGCAATCAGTATCAGTGTGTTGTTTTCTTCTGAATAGGCCCAAGTCACAGCAATGTCTCTTCAAAGTCTGGATGCTGATGATAATACTGTGATTCTGGGCTAAAATTACCAGGATTTTCTTCTTACTAAATACAATAGTGCAAGAAAAACTAAGAAAAACAATTATTCCTTTTTTTTCTTGTAAATTTACCACTTTAGTCCTGAAAATTTGAGTTTTTTCTCTTGGAGTAATGTTTTTGTTCTCATTACAGTGACCCCGGTACGCCATCATACAAAAATGATGTGCTCCGCCACAGTATTTTTTCTGACATGATGGTCTCCCATGCACCAAAGCTGAATGTCCCACTTTGTGTCCCTCTATACAACTGAATCTGGAGGGTGGGGTCCACTGGGCTTGTTTGACAGACTCTGGTACAGTGATTTGTTTCCTGCATCATTGTGCTTTGAGAAAGATAGACAAGTGTTTGGATTCCACATAGACGAAACACATTACCACATGCAAGGCACACCTGCTATTTATCTGATACAGGAACACGAAGAATCAATTGGAAGCACTTCCTGTCCATGTGAAGGTATTCAGTGGAAAATGCACATTTTAGCTGAGTAATCCTATGTTATCATTCCACACAATCAAATTATTTGGATGACATGTATTTTTTCTATTCCTATAATGAAAATATCTTTGTTATATTTTTGTGTTTTTTGAAACAAGGGATAAATGGAAGCCATTTGTCTCTTGTATTGAAAGTGCATTGAAAGAAGCAAGTAAATTAACAGATGCCTGGATGTCTGGCCTCTGTTTATTCCTGAGGAGTCCAGCATCCTTGTGTTTTGGAACGATTGCATTGTACCGGCCCAAAAACTTACATTCGTTTTTCTTGGCAGTGACCCTATATTTCTTTGGGTTGGAGCTACTGTTTAGCCTTAGCAATAACAATGCATTGTTCACTCTCACCCTCATTCTTACCTCAAGTTTTATCTGAAAGTGAGGTCACAGCTCTGCTGAAGAATTGGGAGAACTTTCTATTTTGAGGTTTTCAGAGGCAGCTAGGGAACAATTCTACCAATTCTGCTATCTTGTACAATGAACCATAATAATCTTTGAGAAATTAAGATGTCTGAAAAGCTCACCAGCGAGTAACGCTGATGAACTACTAACTGTGTGATGCTCAAAATAAAAATGTTTTATTTCCTCCAAGTGCTGAACAGCGCTTGAAGGAAAGAATCACACAGTGCTGATGTGTCACTAGAAATAGGCTACTATATCATATAACAGAAAATATGTGTTCCAGCAAAAGAGAACTGTAAAGACAAATTAAATAATAGTTCCATAAATAATGTCATTTCAAAGTCATAAAATATTTACTAAGTAATAATGGTAAATCTTACCACCAAACTGAACCACTATACCGAGTTTGCTTGATTTTCTGTTATATGATGTCATATCCAGTCTTTTCCCTCTATTTCTAGAGGCACATCAGCACTATTCTCTTGGTGCTTGGGATGCCTGATACCACTGATTGTCATTGTGATCCGATAGTAATACCAAATCTTAGTGATTTTTTACAGAGAAAATTGGTAAAAGTTGACATCAAAAATGATATTGAAACCCTCTGCATTAGTATTAAACAGAACCCAGACTTCTCTCTTTGTTTCTGTTTAATAACAGCTATAATGAAACATGTTCTACAATGTTCAACAAATGTTCACATCTTTACCTCTGATAAGCTTCTGTCAGTGAACACTGCCTAACTGTGGCACCTTCCTCCCCCTCTTCTAAGTCTTCCTGTTCTTTGGCATGGTAGATTCTTAGGTTTCATTAGCTTGGTGGTATCACCATGGTATCTCAGTGACCTTTGACATGTCACATATTACTTAATGAGATTTTATGAAAATGCATGTGTGGCAGCTACAGCGATGCAATGCACATTTAATTCAGAATGATCAGATGATCTTAAAAGTTGCCAGACAACGCCACCCTGGGAATTTCACCCAGAGAATTATTTCTTCCATATACTGAGGACACACAGGTTCGTCACTCAAAGGGCAGGAGACGTGGGTTCAGAAATGTACAAAAATATTTTATTTTACAGTTTTAAAAATATACATGTTCTGTTTAAAACAAACACCATTCACACGGGGAAGGGAAAAAAGGGAACCTTATCAGGTGCTGAGGCTTACCGGTTGGACAGGGGCTAGTGAAAGGGAGAGGGATCCACCAAACCAACTAAAATCACCCACGCACACGTGACACACACTCTGAAGTGAACCAAATCCCAGGGAGCACAGCACACACGAAAAGGGGGGACCCGCCACCCGGATCACCAGCGCCACCATCAGCCTTCAGCAACTGAAAGGGATAACAGAAATTAATGAGGGAGAAATAAGCAAATCAACACAACAAAACCCACTAACTGAACAAAATATAAATGATAAGATTCAAATTAATATAACAAATTATACAATATAATAAATACCCAAATGGAAACAAAATACAAAAGAATAAACTAATCCGAATAAAAGAAGAGAATATAACTACCAGTCAATCACACATTTAAAAAGATCAGTCCATAATTAGCTCCGGCCGACCAACCACCAGAAACAGCGGAGCCAGCGGCCGACAAGTTGCTGGAGACAACAGCGGAGACGGCGGCCGACCAACAGCCGGAGGCAACAGCGGGGACAGCGGCCGACCAAATCGGCCGGAGACAAAACAGGCGGAGACAAAACAGGCGGAGACAAAACAGCAGCGGTCCCAGTCAGCTGAGCGTGACGTCAGCAGCGTAATTGCGATCAGCTGATTCCCAATACACCTGTCGGAGATAGCATTAGCATTTAACGCTAAACGCTGGACAATAATATGGTTGCTACGAAAGTAAAACCCATACAGACCTGTCAGCAGCGGCGGACACACACATGAGGGAGGCAGAGAGAGCCCAGGCATCCACCAGCACTTTACCTGCGACCACACCAGCGTTAGCTAGGTAAAAGCATGCACGATAACGCCAAGAGAGAGAGGACACCTACCACAAGCCAGGAGTGGGGCGCACGCACAGACAAGCGGAGGGGACACACAAGCCTGGGAATATGGTCGCTCTGCGGTGCAAAATAAATGCCTTAAGCATCTCATTGACGAGACAAACAATCAAAAATACAGCACGAGACATACCTGTTGCAAACCGACCCCTAACACAAGCGGAGGTGACGCAGATGGGAGCGCAAAGGAAGAGGCGGGGAGAGAGCCACTGCTTATATACTCCGCTCCTACTCAGTAATTGGCCACCAGTGGCGCACCATACTATGAGGCAGGTCAGTACATACAAACGTAATACATATTTCTATACTGCTACACATGGAACAGATGATATAAGGTGCATTAAAACAATTGGCTATAAAACCCTGTTTTGTTTTGTTTTTTGTTTTTTGTTTTTGTTTTAATGTTCATTCTATCATTTGTTTATCCAGGTTGAGCACAGGCCTAGTGTGATATCCTGGATAATATCATGAGTTAACATCAAGGCATCATGACACTGCTGCTTGGGGCTTTTGTGTTTCCACACACGACTGTTGAGGGCTGGGCTGGATCAGAGTCCAGGGCTGTTTTAGTCCCAGTCCTTCCCTGAATGTCAGTATGGAAAGTCTCAATACTTCAGAATCAATGCACCTATCCCTACTTGATGCTGCCTGAGCAAGAATACCAGGATAGAAACACATTGCAGTAAAGTAGTTACTTCACCAACCCTGTTTAATCTCATTTTGCTTTGAAGTGCTATATAGTTGTGAGTACAGAACGACCGATAGTGGATTTGGCCGATAGCTGATAGTGCCGATAGTAGTTATCTAGAAAAAGGCTGATAGCCAATTATTTGCCAATAGTTGATTACTTGGCCGATAGTCAAAAGAAAGGGGCCGATAGTGCCGTTAACGTAACGTTAGAGTCAGAACGGACAAGCAGTGATGTTAACTAGGGTTGAGCCGGATACTTGGCTGAAACGAGTATCCGGTACAGATATAGCACTGTTGCCGAGTACGAGTATGATCCGAGTAAAATGAGTCAATATCCTTGCTTGTGCGGAATGAAAATCTTCATTAGGTAGCTGACTGTGTCCACACTGTGTGATAGGCCAGTTACACACAGAGCCCCTCCCCTACATAGGCTACACACAGTATAGCAGTGCGCCGCTCACACACAACACACACAGAGACCCTCCCCTACGCCGTGTGCCCCGCTCACACACACACACACACACAGGGACCTCAGCTGTCACTCTCTCAGGTGTAACAGCTCACGTGGTGTCTCTCTTCAGTAGCGGTCAGGTTTTTTCAGCTCGCTCTTCCCTCGGTCTGTAATCACTGATAGTCAGTAGAATTTTTGCTAAACTTGACTGGTAACAGACGCACTGCTTTTGAGCAGAGTTATATATTATATTAGAGTTAGGGGTTGGGGCTGAATGCGACTGGCGTCGCGTCTCTCACTCTCACATATACACATACATATATATATATAGAGAGAGAGAGATATACACACTCTCTCTCTAGTACTTCATAATTGCCTACTACATGTGTTGCATTCATTGATGCACTTAAGAATATCCATGGTCTGTGTCTATAAAAAAAACTTGTTCTATTAATTATTCCAGTAACGTAAACCTAATTTATTAATGAAGCTACATTATATAAAGTCAACTTTTAATGTAATAATCTTATGAATTTACATAGATACCTTGTGTTGTGGTGCACCTTCCAGAAAAATTGAAGCCAGTTTGTGACAGTTTGGGTTTTTTTAAGGACTAGTTTTGTGTGTTTATTTGGGGTGCCAGCCAGGTCTCTCTCCTGGCATTTAAGATTTTAAGTCAGTCAAGTCAGTTTAAATATGTGTACCAAACCCTCACAAAGAATATATATGGCAACATAATACATCCCATATTGAATGACACACAAATTCAATGCACAACACACACAACACTTGGAGTTTTAAGGTAAATAAAAGTTTGCTGTATTATCAGTCTTTTTAACTCACAATTCAAATCAGTCCTTATCAGACAACTCAGAATCACAACATTCATCATGTCTTCCTTTTAACTAAAAGACATTTTTGTTTCTTTTAATCAGACATAGGTTAAGGGATGTTTATTTACCTTGACAGCTTCGGATGTAACTTCCTCCTTCTTCAGAAAGCATCCAACTGACTGCTATATATGGCAGTCTGTGCGTGGCTCACCTGTCAGATCCGGTAGACCTGACTGGGTGGCCGTGCACACCGTGCGGTGCCGCGGCCGGAATTGCTAGATCAGGTGAGCTGGTGGGCTGGCCGCGGCTCCGCACGGTGTGCGCAGCCGCAGCCACCCAGTCAGGTCTGACGGATCTGACAGGTGCGCCGCGCACAGACTGCCATATAAAACTTTCATTATAAATCGACTTTTGTTTATACACGGTTGCAGCAGCACAACGGACAACGAAACAGACAATATGGTTGATTATTGACTGCACAACGCGGCAATTTGCTGGTACAATGAATGACAGTGGCGGAGTGGAATTGAAGCGATCCAGAAGAATACTGTGTAAACGGGTGGAAATTGTGGTTGAAACGGAGAACCAAGACAGGGATAAAGAATCTGACGACCTGAACTCTGCTTGTCTATCACGGCTTTTACCGTATGCTCCGTGCTGCGGACCCCACTCCTCTTTCTCCAAACTGAGTGAGTCCATTTAAAACACACTTGAATTGAGGCGCCAACGTATGACAAGTTCGGGGGGGAGGTAATGCAGGTTGTCACACTCCCTCCCCCCTGAGAAAAGCCTGACGGACAGAGGACTGTTCACCAACATAACTCTACAATCTCTGCAGAGAGCCACACGTGTTTCCGTGACCGCGGCGCATGCTCAGCTCGTTTTAGTAATGTTTGGTCGATACTATCAGTCAGCCAATACTATCGGTGAGGCCAATAGTGTTGAGGCCGATAGTATCTAATTAGTAATTAGTACTATCTTTTTTTCCTTTTTTTCCCTTAATAATTTTATTACAAATAAACAAATATACAAACACAACACATACAATAAAAAAGGGGGGGGCAGTGATTAGACATCTTTTCCTTTTCTTTCTCTTTTTTCTTTTTCTTCCCTTCTCCTTTTATCTATATACAGTACATACAGTACACATACAAACATGCAGCACATACATGCAGCACATGCAAACATACATACATACAGTACAGGCCAAAAGTTTGGACACACCTTCTCATTCAATGCGTTTTCTTTATTTTCATGACTATTTACATTGTAGATTCTCACTGAAGGAATCAAAACTATGAATGAACACATGTGGAGTTATGTACTTAACAAAAAAAGGGGAAATAACTGAAAACATGTTTTATATTCTAGTTTCTTCAAAATAGCCACCCTTTGCTCTGATTACTGCTTTGCACACTCTTGGCATTCTCTCCATGAGCTTCAAGAGGTAGTCACCTGAAATGGTTTTCCAACAGTCTTGAAGGAGTTCCCAGAGGTGTTTAGCACTTGTTGGCCCCTTTGCCTTCACTCTGCGGTCCAGCTCACCCCAAACCATCTCAATTGGGTTCAAGTCCGGTGACTGTGGAGGCCAGGTCATCTGCCGCAGCACTCCATCACTCTCCTTCTTGGTCAAATAGCCCTTACACAGCCTGGAGGTGTGTTTGGGGTCATTGTCCTGTTGAAAAATAAATGATGGTCCAACTAAACGCAAACCGGATGGGATGGCATGTCGCTGCAGGATGCTGTGGTAGCCATGCTGGTTCAGTGTGCCTTCAATTTTGAATAAATCCCCAACAGTGTCACCAGCAAAACACCCCCACACCATCACACCTCCTCCTCCATGCTTCACAGTGGGAACCAGGCATGTGGAATCCATCCGTTCACCTTTTCTGCGTCTCACAAAGACACGGCGGTTGGAACCAAAGATCTCAAATTTGGACTCATCAGACCAAAGCACAGATTTCCTCTGGTCTAATGTCCATTCCTTGTGTTTCTTGGCCCAAACAAATCTCTTCTGCTTGTTGCCTCTCCTTAGCAGTGGTTTCCTAGTAGCTGTTTGACCATGAAGGCCTGATTGGCGCAGTCTCCTCTTAACAGTTGTTCTAGAGATGGGTCTGCTGCTAGAACTCTGTGTGGCATTTATCTGGTCTCTGATCTGAGCTGCTGTTAACTTGCGATTTCTGAGGCTGGTGACTCGGATGACCTTGTCCTCAGAAGCAGAGGTGATTCTTGGTCTTCCTTTCCTGGGTCGGTCCTCATGTGTGCCAGTTTCGTTGTAGCGCTTGATGGTTTTTGCGACTCCATTTGGGGACACATTTAAAGTTTTTGCAATTTTCCAGACTGACTGGCCTTGTCCAACAGGACTGTCAGCTGTGTAGTAACCTGACTTCTGCACAACACAACTGATGGTCCCAACCACATTGTTAAAGCAAGAAATTCCACCAATTAACCCTGATAAGGCACACCTGTGAAGTTAAAACCATTTCAGGTGACTACCTCTTGAAGCTCATCGAGAGAATGCCAAGAGTGTGCAAAGCAGTAATCAGAGCAAAGGGTGGCTATTTTGAAGAAACTAGAATATAAAACATGTTTTCAGTTATTTCACCTTTTTTTTTTTAAGTACATAACTCCACATGTGTTCATTCATAGTTTTGATGCCTTCAGTGAGAATCTACAATGTAAATAGTCATCAAAATAAAGAAAACGCATTGAATGAGAAGGTGTGTCCAAACTTTTGGCCTGTACTGTATGTACTGTATATGCATATGTACATACATTAATACATGCATACATATACCAACGTACACATATACACTCCTGATCAAAATCTTAAGACCTGTTGAGAAATTGCAAGAATTTACATTTTGCACTGTTGGATCTTAAGGTTCTAAGTACAGCTTCAAAATGCAAAAAAGAAATGGGAGTGAGACAAAAAAAAAAAAAAAAAAAATTGAGTAAGCAATTTATTGCAAACAACCATTAAACTGAAATAGGCTGTTCATCAGCTGATCAAAAGTTTAAGACCACAGCCTTTAAAAGCCCCAGTCTTCGCAAAAATGTGGATTCAGTGTCATTTTCTGTCAGGTATCCACACTGTCATGACGTCTTGATGGCAAAGGCAAAAAAGCTTTCTCTCCATCATCATCATCATCATCAACAACCTTTATTTAACTACGCAAGTTAATTAAGAGCAGACTCTTATTTACAATAACAGCCTAGGTGGGGGTAGTGGCCCCCTGGGGAAGGGTATGGGGAGTAAGATTTTAAAAAAAAAAAAAAAAAAAAAAAAAAAAGGATAAAACAGGGGACAGGGTTAAAGACGGACATATAGGCATACACAATATAAGAAGTTGCTGTTGCCAGCACATAAAACACAAGCACAGAACTTCATTTTTCATTTTTCATTGAGAAAAGCAGCACCTACACCAGAATGCTGTTTGTTGATTTCAGTTCAGCTTTCAACACAATCTCCCCCATAAAGCTGATTGGAAAACTGAACACTTTGGGCATCAGTACCACTCTCTGCAACTGGATACTGGACTTCCTCACAAACAGACCCCAGTCAGTTCGGATTGGCAGTCTCTCCTCCTCCACTCTAGTGCTCAACACCGGAGCCCCCCAGGGCTGTGTGCTCAGCCCCCTCCTGTTCACGCTGTACACCCACAACTGCAACCCCCGACATGGAGAGAACTCTATTGTGAAGTTCGCAGATGACACCACCATCATCGGCCAGATTTCCAACAATGATGAGTTTTCATATCGGGAGGAAATCAACCATCTTGCAGAATGGTGCACAGAAAATAACTTACTGCTCAACGTCAGCAAAACCAAAGAGCTGATGGTTGATTTTAGAAAAAAGGAGGCAAAGACACACAACCCTGTCTACATCAATGGAGCTGAGGTGGAGCAAGTGAGCAGTTTTAAGTTCCTGGGAATCAACATAACAGAGAACCTGTCATGGACTTCACATATCTCTGCCCTGGTTAAAAAAGCTCAGAAACAGCTGTATTTCTTAAGGAAACTTAAGAAAGTAAAATTCCCACGCCAAGTTCTTGTCAACCTCTACAAAGGAGCGATTGAAAGCATCCTGACTGGAAACATCACAAACTGGCATGGGATGTGCATGGCCGAGGACAGGAAGACTCTGCAACGAGTGATTAAAACTGCCCAAAACATCATTGATACCCATCTACCAAGCATCAGTGATATCGGGGAGGTGAGGTGCCTGCGCAGAGCCAAAAGGATCCTAAAAGACAACACCCACCCCAGCCACAGCCTGTTCACCCTGCTGCCGTCAGGCAAAAGATACAGAAGTATCCACTGCCGTACCACCAGACTACAGAGCAGCTTCTTCCCTCAGGCTGTGAGACTACTAAATGCACCATCTGCACTCCTCCAGGCTTAATAATTCTATTTTCTACACAATCAATCAATTAATCAGTCAAGAGGGAACCACACTTTAATTTCATTATTCAACCTGTTGTATAATGACAAATAAACTTCCTTGTATCCTTGTATGCTTGTATATCATGCACAATCGTCAGCAGTGTTACACATAACAGACATGAAGCACATGAACATTAGTAATATTAAAGACATAGCATTGCACATAACTGACATGGAGGCATAAAAACATTAATAATGTTAGAGACATACAATAAACACACAGTGAAGTAGTACAATATAAGCATACATGGACGACACGGCCATCGTGGGCTGTATCAGCGGTGGACAGGAGGAGGAGTACAGGAAACTTATCCAGGACTTTGTAGCATGGTGCGGTTCCAACCACCTCCACCTGAACACCTCCAAGACAAAAGAAATGGTGGTGGACTTAAGGAGGACCAGGCCTCACCCGGAGCCCATAAGCATCAACGGTGCCTGTGTGGAAATGGTGCAGACCTATAAATACCTGGGAGTGCAGCTGGATGATAGACTGGACTGGACAGCCAACACAGAGGCTCTGTACAGGAAAGGACAGAGCCGACTGTACTTCCTCAGGAGGCTGGCGTCCTTCAACATCTGCAAAAAACTGCTGCTGATGTTCTACCAGTCTGTTGTGGCGAGCGCCCTCTTCTATGCGGTGGTGTGCTGGGGAGGCAGCATCAAGAAGAGGGACGCCTCACGACTGGACAAACTGGTGAGGAAAGCGGGCTCTGTTGTGGGCACACAACTGGAGAGCCTGACATCTGTGGCAGAGCAACGGGCGCTGAGCAGGCTCCTGTCAATCATGGACAATCCACTGCATCCACTGCACAGCGCCACCACCAGGCAGAGGAGCAGCTTCAGTGACAGGCTGCTGTCACTGTCCTGCTCCACCGACAGACTGAGGAAATCATTCCTCCATCACGCCATGCGGCTTTTTAACTCCACCCGGAAGAAATAACTCTTCTGTATGCACATTCTTCCCTCCACTCAGCACCTTAACTACCACCCCTGCCTGTTGTTCCCCAGGCTTAGGTTATTTCTGCTGTTTAAACTGTTCATATTGCTATTTTTCATATATTCCTTGTTTATAGTGTATATATTGCTTGCTGCTATTTATCATCTGTTTATACTGTGAATTTGGACATTGCCCACATCTATGCACATTGTATACATCGATGCACACTGTTTTTTTTGGGTTTTTTATTTATCATCTATTTATCATCTGGGTGCTATTTATTTATTTATCATCTGTTTATACTGTAAATTTGCACATTGCCCTCATCTATGCACATTGTATACATCGATGCACACTGGTTTTATTGGTTTTTTGCACATTGTTTTTTTTGCACATTTTGGGTACTTAGATCTTTAGATCTCGAGGGTCATCTTTTATTCTTTATTTTTGATTTACTATTCTTTATTTTTGATTTACTCAATCTTGTACTCTGTGGATACTGCTGAAAACTGTGAATTTCCTTCGGGATGAATAAAGTATCTATCTATCTATCTATCTACACATATATACACATACACATACATACATACACATATATACACATATACAAACACACACACATACACATACACACATATATACACATATACACATGTATGAGGGGCAGGTTATGAAATATTGCATACTTAAAGAAAATAGGTTAAAAGCAAAGAATAAAACATGGCGCAGGACAGACAGATAGGACAGGAGGACAGGTACCACCGTAATGGCGGTGTGGAGGTGTGCACTAACGTATTAGTTAGGGTTTCTGTGAAGGAGCGGACAAAGATAAATGTGTCTAGGTTTAGGGTTTTTTGTAGCCTGTTCCAGCTTTCAGCAGCTGCATACTGGAACGCGGATCGGCCGAGTGAGGTTTGGGCTCTAGGGATACTTACCAGGATATTAGAGGCTGAGTGGGTGGCATGCTTCGGGGGTGAACGAAAATCTAGTAAGCGAGTGAGGTGGGGTGGGGTGGGGGGTGGGGGTGGGGGGTGGGGGTGGGGGGGGTTTGGCCTAGGAGTGTTTTATAAACAAATGTCAGCCAGTGGATGTTGCACCTGATTTCGAGGGGGGTCCAATTTACGAGAGAGTACAGCTCACAGTTATGGGTTCTGTAGGGAGCATCTGTTGCAAAGTGTATGGCGGAGTGGTATAGGGTATCTAGGCGCTCAAGAGATCCCTTGCAGGTAGAGCGGTAGATTATATCACCAAAATCAAAAAGTGGCAGGACAGTCATCTGGACCAGGGTGTGTTTAGCAGAGGTAGTGAAGGATGAGCGGTTTCTATACAAAAAACTGAGCCTCGCCTTGACTTTAGCCTGTAGTTTGGACAGGTGCTCTGAGAAAGATAAGGTGCTGTCTATCCAAACTCCAAGGTACTTATAGGAGGAGACCACTTCCAGCTTTTTGTCATCTGCGGCTACAATGGTATCAGAGAGGGAGGCATTCCTGCGACCAAACCACATCATTTTGGTTTTGCTGGTGTTAAGGACAAGACAGAGAGCAGAAAAGCCAGCTTGTATCTGAAGAAAACTCTCCTGGAGAGTTTTCAGGACAGCATCTGGGGAGGGGCCAGAGGTGTACAGGACTGTATTGTCAGCGTAGAGGTGGATCATGGCATTTCTGGTAATCTGACCTATGTTGTTAATGTAAACTGAGAAAAGGGTTGGAGCTATTATGGAACCTTGGGGTACTCCCTTCTTGATGGGTAGGGGCGAAGACTGGATGTTGTCAGCTTTTACTGATTGGGTTCGGCCAGAAAGGAAGTTATCAAACCAGGCTACTGTATGGTTTGAAACACGATGCATTTTTGCTGCTCCAAGAGACGTTTATGATCTATGGTGTCAAATGCTTTTGCCAGATCAATAAACGTGGCAGCACAGCAGTGCTTGACATCAAGGGCAGTGAGGATGTCATTTAACACTTTAGTGGTGGCAGTCTCACAGCTGTGACCTGAGCTCCTGTCTCCTTGAACGTGGTCAGATTGTTGAGCTGCATAAGCAAGGCCTCTCACAGCGTGCCATTGCTGCTGAGGTTGGATGCAGTAAGACAGACATTTTAAACTTCTTAAAAGATCCTGAGGGTTATGGAACAAAAAAGTCAAGTGGTAGACCCAAAAAAAATGTCACCAGCCCTGAGCCGGAGGATCCAGTTGGCTGTCCGTCAAGACACGGGACGATCCTCGGCCCAAATTAAGCTTGTCACTGGTATCAACTGCAGTCCCATAACCATCAGACGGCATATGCAAGAGAAGGGTTTTAAGAACAAAAAACGTCTTCAAAGGCCTTGTCTCCTTCAATGGCACAAAATTGCCCGTTTGGAGTTTGCACGAGAGCACCAAACATGGGACACTGAAAGGTGGAAGAAAGTTTTATTCTCTGATGAGAAAAAATGTAACCTTGACAGTCCTGATGGCTTTCAACGTTACTGGCATGACAAGGAGATCCCACCTGAGATGTTTTATACAAGGCACAGTGGAGGGGGCACCATCATGATCTGGGGGGCTTTTTCCTTCAATGGAACAATGGAGCTTCAGGTTGTGCAGAGGCGTCAAACGGCAGCTGGCTATGTGGAAATGCTGCAGGGGGGATCCCTCATGACTGAAGGCCATCGTCTGTGTGGTAATGACTGGATTTTTCAACAGGACAACGCTGCAGTACACAATGCCTGCTTGGCATTGTGAACACCAGTTCCAGACAGTGGATGCCCTCCGTGAAGCCATCTTCACCACTTGGAGCAACATTCCCACTAGCCTCCTGGAAACACTAGCATCAAGCATGCCGAAACAAATTTTTGAGGTGATTAACAAGAAAACTTTTTTGCCTTTGCCATCAGGAGTTCATGGCAGTGTGCATACCTGACAGAAAATGACACTGAAACCACATTTTTGCCAAGCTTTGGGCTTTTAAAAGCAGTGGTCTTAAACTTTTGATCAGCTGATGAACAGCCTATTTCAGTTTAATGGTTGTTTGCAATAAATTGCTTACTCAATTTTTTTTTTTTTTTTTTTGTCTCACTCCCATTTCTTCTTTTTGCATTTTGAAGCTGTACTTTGAACCTTTTTAAGATCCAACAGTGCAAAATGTAAATTCTTGCAATTTTTCAACTGGTCTTAAGATTTTGATCAGGAGTGTACATATTTTTTTGTTTTTTTTTTTCACATAAAACAGCACAAACACAGGTGCAGAGAAAGGCTTCTCTGTCAAAAAAAAAAAAAAAAGACAACATAGTGGGGGATACGGTCACCTAGCTGCCCCCGCCCGTCTGCTTCACCCCACCCCGATAGTGACTGGTCTAGTTCGTATAGCTCCCACCTAGACACAGCCCCGCGGAGTGAGCATTAGCGCCCGTGCGTGAGCAGCCAGGCGGCCGCACCCCCTTGTGAATAGTGTCTACTTGCCTGCCATAACCTTTAGATTGTGCTTATTGAGCAAATGTACACAAGACACGCATGAGATAGTCTACATAGGAAGAAAAATGAGAAATGAAAATAGGTATAAATAAAGATTACTGTATAGTCATTATTGATGGAACTTGTCAAGCTGGCAGCAAGCTAAGATATGATCTTACTTTATCCCAAAGGCCTTATAAACCTGCGTCAAACTGCCTTAGAGTGGCAGCTGCTTTTTCCATACCTATTAGATCAATGAAGTCTTCTAGCCAGCTATTCAAACTAAAACATGATGGCACTCTAATCTTCCAGTTCATGGCTATTCTCCTCTTAGCAGCAAGACCCATACGCAAATCTGATATACGGCCATATATGCAAACTACATATTAAGTATATACACTATATTACCAAAAGTATTCGCTCACCTGCCTTTACTCATACTATGAACTGAAGTGCCATCCCATTCCTAACCCATAGAGTTCAATATGATGTCGGTCCACCTTTTGCAGCTATTACAGCTTCAACTCTTCTGGGAAGACTGGCCACAAGGTTGAGGAGAGTGTTTATAGGAATTTTTGACCATTCTTCCAAAAGCGCATTGGTGAGGTCACACACTGATGTTGGTCGAGAAGGCCTGGCTCTCAGTCTCCGCTCTAATTCATCCCAAAGGTGTTCTATCGGGTTCAGGTCAGGACTCTGTGCAGGCCAGTCAAGTTCATCCACACCAGACTCTGTCATCCATGTCTTTATGGACCTTGCTTTGTGCACTGGTGCACAGTCATGTTGGAAGAGGAAGGGGCCCGCTCCAAACTGTTCCCACAAGGTTGGGAGCATGGAATTGTCCAAAATGTTTTGGTATCCTGAAGCATTCAAAGTTCCTTTCACTGGAACTAAGGGGCCAAGCCCAGCTCCTGAAAAACAACCCCACACCATAATTCCTCCTCCACCAAATTTCACAGTCGGCACAATGCAGTCTGAAATGTACCGTTCTCCTGGCAACCTCCAAACCCAGACTCGTCCATCAGATTGCCAGATGGAAAAGCGTGATTCATCACTCCAGAGAACGCGTCTCCACTGCTCTAGAGGCCAGTGGCGGCGTGCTTTACACCATTGCATCCGATGCTTTGCATTGCACTTGGTGATGTGTGGCTTGGCTGCAGCTGCTCGGCCATGGAAACCCATTCCATGAAGCTCTCTGCGTACTGTACTTGGGCTAATCTGAAGGTCACATGAAGTTTGTAGCTCTGTAGCAATTGACTGTGCAGAAAGTCGGCGACCTCTTTGCACTATGCGCTTCAGCATCCGCTGACCCCTCTCCGTCACTTTACGTGGCCTACCACTTCGTGGCTGAGTTGCTGTTGTTCCCAAACGCTTCCAATTTTATTCCATTTGTTATAATAGAGCTGACAGTTGACTGTGGAATATTTAGGAGCGAGGAAATTTCACGACTGGATTTGTTGCACAGGTGGCATCCTATGACAGTTCCACGCTGGAATTCACTGAGCTCCTGAGAGCGGCCCATTCTTTCACAAATGTCTTGTTTCACAGTCTGCATGCCTGAGTGCTTGATTTTATACACCTGTGGCCAGGCCAAGTGATTAGGACACCTGATTCTGATCATTTGAATGGGTGAGCGAATACTTTTGGTAATATAGTGTAGCTTCCGCTGGACTGCAGAGTGAGCTTGCTTTATGAATAATATGGTAGAGTCTTCTCATGTTGTTGGATGATAAGCGCCCATTAACAAAACCTGACTGGTCAAGTGGATCAATGAGGGAATGACCTTGGATAACCTTATAGCCAATATTTTAGCATAAATTTTGAAGTCATTGTTAAGAATACTGATTGGTCGCCAGCTTGTGGTCCCTAAATGGTCCTTACCAGGTTTCGGTAATACTGAAATATTGGCAAAGTGCATCGACACAGGCATTTCCTCATGCTCTACTTTGTCATTGTAAACTTTACAGAGAAGAGGAGATAACACTGATTGAAAACATTTATAATAGTCTATGCTAAAGCCGTCTTCACCTGGGCATTTACCAGTTGATAGTTCTTTCAGAGCTTGATGAATGTCATTCTCTGAAATAGGGGCTTCCAGGACTGAATTTTCATGTTGCTCCACCATGGGAAGATCTAAACCTCCAAAAAATGTTTCCAGTTTTTCACAGTTTGTGTTGCATTGTGAAGTATATAATTGTGTATAATACTGTTTAAATCTCTCATTTATGCCCTCTGGGTCTGTGATAACTGACCTATCCCTGTCTTTAATGGAAGATACGGTTTGACTGGACTCTGGTTGTTCTAATCTTAAGGCTAACAACTTGCCTGCCTTATCACCTGATTCAAAAGTTTCCCTACGAAGTCTATATAAAGCTTAAGCAGTCTCTTTATGAATAAAAGTTTGAAGTTGAGATTTAATCAGGAATAGTTCTTTTTTTGTACCTAAATCATTGGGGTTTAACATATGTTTTCTTTCCAGCTCATCAACTACAACTGTAGTTTGTGTTTCTCATCAATACTTTGTTTCTTTTTAGCTGCTGAATAGCTAATTATCCAGCCTCTGCTGGTAGCTTTCAACGCATCCCATACTGTTTGAATAGATGGAACTGAGTTAATATTTAAAGTAATAAATTCAGAAATCCTATTCTTGATAAGCTACACAAACTCTTCATCTCCAAGGAGGGAATTATTAAATTTCCAAGTATGCCCAAGTGTAGTTTTCTTTGTAGGAGCAATGGAAAGTACCAAAGGGGCATGGTCAGAAATGATAATATTCTGGATTTGACAACTGATTACATTTGTCAGCATATGAATGGTCAATCCTGGAATAGGAATTGTGAACTTTGGAATAAAAGGTGTATTCCTTTGTATGTGTTCAATGCACGCCACACCTCAGCTAGACCCAACAAACTAAGAAATTCATTGAACGCGGTAGAGAGGGCCCTGTCGGCAGGGAGAGGGTGTTTAGATCTGTCTATGTCTGGACCAGGTACAAGATTCCAATCTCTTCCAACAATCACAGGTAAATCTGAAAACTTTGAGAGTAGAGGACAGAGAGATGTTAAGAAAGCAGCTTTTTTCAGATTCAGATTCAGAAAACTTTATTTGTCCCCGGAGGGCAATTTAAGGCACATTTGAGCAGCATGACTTAAAACAAGATAATAAAATAAATAAACAAACAAATTAACAGTGTATACACAGTATACATTAGTAGAACTGTACTATAAGTTCTAAAACAGGTGGATAAAGTGCAGACAGTGTAATGTAAACAGGGGTTGTGTGGTTATGTAGCCTTCTCTCTCCCTCCGAAAACATCAACGAGCAGGTTGACACAGTTACAGCATACATCTCCTTCTTTGTGGACAACATCATCCCATCAAAAACAGTCACCATCTATCCCAACAACAAACCCTGGATCACCAAAGAGCTCAAGGAGATCCTGAACAAGAAGAATAGGATTTTCTTCACCGGCTCTTCCCTGGAAAAAAAGGAGGTCAACAGAGAGGTCAAGTGGGCCATAAAAACTGCCAAGCTGGAGTACAAGAACAAAGTGGAGCAGAAATTCATCAAAGGGGACCTCCCCTCAGCTTGGCAGGGCCTCAAAACCATGGCCTCTGTGAATACTGCTGCCACCACCCGCAGAACCATTCAGGTGGAGGGTTGCAGCCCCTCATCCCTCCCTGACGACCTCAACTCCTTTTACACCAGATTCGAGTCAGACAACACCACCCAGCTCGAGGAGATAAGATCCACACTCAGACCTGATAGCTCTGCACTCATCTTCAGCACTCAGGACGTGGTGAGAGCCCTCAGAATGACCAGAGGGAGCAGCTCACCTGGCTCAGACATCAACAGCCGAGTCCTGAGGCACTGTACCCAGCAACTAGGGGACGTGCTCCGGACCTTATTCCAGAGCTCCATAGACAGCTGCACCATCCCCCAACTGTGGAAACATTCCACAGTTATCCCCATCCCCAAAAAAAGCAATCAAAAAACTCGGAGTGACCTTCGGCCTGTGGCCCTCACCTCCCTCGTGATGAAAGCCATGGAGAGGATCATAAAACAACACATCATCAGAGCAACAGACCCCCTGATGGACCCTCTTCAGTTTACTTATCGTGCAAGTAGAGGTGTTGATGACGTAAAAACATTTATTATGGACAGCATCCAAAAAAACCTGGAGCTCCCTGACTCCTCCGCCAGACTACTGTTTGCTCACTTCTCCTCAGCATTCAACACCCTGCAGCCCCACATCCTGGCCACCAAACTTTCTTCCCACTTTCACCTGGATGACCAGTTAATCCTGTGGATTCTGGACTTTTTTACTGACAGGTCAGAGAAAGTTCTGGTCAACAACTCCCTTTCTGATCTCTGTTCCACCTCAAACGGCTCCCCCCAGGGCTGTGTGCTCTCACCCCTGCTCTTCATCCTGTACACCAATGACTGCAGATCCACACAGCCCAACTGCCACCTGGTAAAATATGCTGATGACACTGTTCTCCTGTCTCTGCTGTCGGGTCCCTCACAACACCACAGACCAGTTCTAAAGGAGTTTGTTGAGTGGTGTGACAGCTCAAATGTGGAGCTAAATGTCAGCAAAACCAAAAAGATGGTGGTGACCTTTTCCAAGAGGCAGAGGGATCTGGCTGCTGCAGTCACCACCACCATCCACGGGAAGCCAGTGGAGGTAGTCGAGGACTACAAATACCTGGGCACCATCTTTGACAACCTGTTGAAATTCTCCTCCAACACAGAGGAGACTCTCAGGAGGTATCATCAGCGGCTATACCTCCTCAGGAAACTCAGTTTCTTTGGCGTCTGCAAAGACATTCTACTGACTTTTTATTACTCCTTCATAGAGAGCATCATCACCTTCTCCATAACCTGCTGGTTTCACTCCATCAGCCTCCAGAACAGAAACCGACTGCAGAGCACTGTCTCAGTGTGCTTTAAGATCATTGGACTGCCTGTCAGAACTCTGACACACATTCATGGCCAACAGGCACTCAGGCTAGCAGGCAAGATCACCAAAGACCCCTCACATGTCCTCCACTCAGCATTTCAATGGCTCCCCTCCGGACGGCGTCTCCACTACCCCGTCAGCAGAGCCGAGAGTAGAGCAGAACCGCCACTGGGAGGAGGGCCACCTTTGTCCCCCAAGCCATCCTGCTCCTCAATTCAAATTGCTAAACACCATCCCCCCTCACTCTCTCTCTCCCACTATCTCCCTCCATCCACAGCACATTCACCCCCACCCCCACTCACAAACTCGGACTGTTGAACCACCTGTCTTCTGCTGCTGTTTTTATCCTTATCTCCTTGAGCTGGGTGGTGTTGTCCGACTCGAATCTGGTGTAAAAGGAGTTGAGGTCGTCAGGGAGGGATGAGAGGCTGCTACCCTCCACCTGAATGGTTCTGCGGGTGGTGGCAGCAGTATTCACAGAGGCCATGGTTTTGAGGCCCTCGGAGGGAAAGAGAAGGCTGTCCCAGTCTGTGGCTTCAAAGTATCCTTGTAGGGTATGAATACTCTCCACCGTCCACTGTTTGGTGGTCTTGCTGACCTTCTTAGCCCTCCTGATGACTGGTGTGTATGCTGGAGCCAGCAGGATGATCTGGTGGTCAGCCGAGCCGAGAGGGGGGAGGGGGAGAGCTCTGTATGCGTCTGGTACAGAGCCGTAGCATTTGTCCAGGGTTTTCCCCAGGCGAGTGGTGCACGTGATGTATTGCTGGAAACCTTTGAGGGACTTGTCAGGAGAGCAGTGACTGAAGTCACCCAGGATGAACTTAGGAGAGTCTGGTGATAACTGCTCTAGTTTGTTCAGAGTGTAGGTAATGTGCTCAGTAGCTTTGGCTGCATTGGCTCTGAGGTGAATGTAAACCAGAATGACAAAGAGCTGGGGAAATTATCTTGGGATGTAAAAGGGGCAAAGGGCAACAGCCAGAAGCTCAAAGTCTGTGGGGCACAGTTCCTCCCTCACTATGACCGTGGAGCACCAGCTGTTGTTTACATACAGACACATGCCGCCGCCATGTTGTTTCCCGGTGCGTTCACAATCCCGGTCCAGACGAAGAGGTGGTGCAAAGCCGTCGATGTGCAGCATGCCGTCATCGTCGTTCTTGTTCAACCACAATTCAGTAAATGCAAGAACAGAAGCAGTTCTATATTTGTGCATATGTGTGCTCGTCCATTTTATTACGGAGAGACCGCACATTGGCTAAGATGATGGACGGAAGCGCTCATTGTTTGTATGTCTCTCGTTTGAGCCTGGCTCTAACACCACCCTTCTTTCTTCCCCTTCTGGTTACCTTTGTTTTTCTGCGAGTGGAGTTATGCTGGTTGGCAGAGTCTATGCAAAGTATTTCCTCTGGAAAACAGTCCGTGATGACGGTGTGGTGAGACTGAAATCCAAGCTGTAAGAGGTAGTCTCTGGTGTAGGTGAGCCGTGGGCTATCAAGTAGATTATGGGCCACAACGGATGCGAAGTTACGCAGAAGCAGCCACAGTAGACACACTGTTGTCCAAATAATTCCATGGATATCCATGCCGGCTTCTCCGGTATTAGGAGCATAAATATTCACAGGCACACATTTAATATTTTGCAAAGTGCCAGACACAATTAGATATCTGCCTTCCTTGTCTTTGAGAATTTCGTCTACTTGAAAAGACATTCTTTTGGCAATTAAAATACTCACACCCTTAGCATTTCCAGTACCACGACTCAACCTCATTAAATGCGATTCCTGAATCATAGCAATATCACAACCAAGGGACTTCAAATGCATCAGAATTTTATACCGTTTAACCTTATTTTGTATGCCATTCACATTCCATGAAATTAAGTTAATATTAGTCAAAGCCATTTATAGTTTAATGAATTGGGCGTAGAAGAAGTCTTGGTATGTATGGGGGAAGAAAAGGAAAGCACTGACACGAGAAAAGGATGACTGCACTGTATAGGGGCAGGGGAGGTGTAAAAAAAATACATAAAACACACAATAACATAAAAAACTGCCAATAGGCAAACAAAACTAACATTGAGGTGGATTCTAAATCCATCTCCTATCCGTGAGTGCCGGGTGTAGGCTTCTCAGGTAAGCTGTAATTTGCCCGGATCAATCCATAATTAATTAAACCATCATGTTGATAATGCCGATAATGCAAAGGTCCAAAAGGCTGGCAATTTAAAGCCAAGAATGAGTGTGACCAAGACACATTAACCTTAGAGGGAGTAAGCGATTAGTAAATAATAGTATAGGCCTATAGCATAATAATAATAATCATAATAATAATAATAATTATTATTATTATTATTATAGCCTAATGATGGTCCTGTAGCCTCTACAATGTAGGCTATAGGCTACTTTCTCAAAATGAATTCTTTGGTATTTTGTCGGAGTCTGAAGAGCTTAATATCAAGTAGGTTTAATAAAACCAAACTCAGATCCCTCTTGGGATGCCATTAGTCCATATAAGTTCGGTGTGGCAAAACTAAAACACCAATGAGTCCAAGGTGCTCTAGAGACCAATAGTGAGAAGAGAACGATATTGATGTTGGAGTCAGACAGTTTGTGAATTTGTTTTACTCACTCTAGGACCAATCCAGTGACGAGCAGTCTCGCCGGGTGAAGTATTCCAAATCTGTATCCTTTGGCTTTGATCTACCTCGTTATACGCTGCTCTCTGTTGCTGCACTAAGGGGGAGAGGTCATGTTGAACGTAGAAGCGCGCGTCATCCCAGGTGAGAAATCTCTTCCCCGCGGCCTGTAGAATGCGTTGATGGTCGGGCCACCGGCACAGACAAATGTAGATGGGTCTAGGCGGCTGGTCGGGGTCTGGTCGTGGGCGAAGGGCCCTGTGCGCCCTGTCCACTTCTGGGGGTTTTTCATCGTCCTTGAGGTCCAAAATGTAACTCAGGATTTTGACCATGAAAGAGTCCATGCCCTCAGCTTCAGCTCCTTCCTTCACATTTATCAAACGTAAGTTGTTTCGTTTGCTCCTGCTAATTAAATCATCAACCTGGCTCCGGAGACTCACAATTTCACCTTCCAGTTTATTCACCTTCGGCTGATAGATGTTTTTCGAGTCTTCCAGCGCACTGATGTGATTTTCCGTGTTGGAAATTCATTTTGTAGTGGCCTTGTTTTCTTTTTCAACTGACTTGATGGATTTCTCCATGTTCTCAAACTTGATATTCAGCGTTTCGAACTGCTCAACTTAATTGCCGTGGCCTCGTGGAGTAACAATTCTTGTTCGTCCTGTAACTTTGTTTTCCACCTGGTTTGTCTATCCCTGGACATCCGCACGTTTTCTGCAATGTTTAGCTGGATCTGGTCTTTAATTAGCTTATCAACACATTGAAAAAATGCAATTGTTGTTCCATGATGAACTCTAACATGGTTTGTTCTTTATTTCCAAGTGACTGTAACCCTTAAAGGGAAGGTTAAGCAATTTTGAAATGATTTATATTACTTGACTTACCTCGAAGCTGTTATGTGGTGCTATCTTCCTCTCATTGTTACTGAGTGCTGGATGCTGGCTGGATCTTCCAAATGCTAACTGTTAGCCTCCTGCCATTGACATGGACTTCCCTCCAATAATAAACAATATAAAATGTTTCAAAATGGGTTAACTATCCCTTTAAACTTGGTGGCGAAAGAAGTTGTGGAACTGTCAACCAATAAACTAGACATCAGATTAGTTCAACTTCTCCCACTGCTGAAAATGAGAATGACCCCTTAAATCTGATTTGACAGCGATACTCCTGAGGCTATTGACTGTGATGCACCCCATTGTGTTAACATCTGTATCTCCCCATATGTTTCTGTGTATTAAATCCACTCCCCCTGCTGTTTGACTAATATTCCCAGTCCGCTCCCCTGTGGTGACTCCAGAGTGTTCTAAACACTGTCACTGCCTCAGCCAAACTCCTCATCCATGCTCTTCACATTATGGAGATACGGTGATGTTTAATATTGCTTACTATTCTGTTCTGCAGCTGTGCAGATTCTCTCAAATTTCCCAGCGGTGCTGAGTTAATTTGATGAAACTCTTTTCTCCTCTTCTCTCACAATATTGCAGACAATTTTATATATACCTTTGTTTATAATTTCTTATTCAATTTTGCAGAGGAGTAAATTACCAATTTCCACGTGTTGCAGCACAATATTTATATATTATTGTATAATAATGAAAATATCATATTTTAATCCATGTTTCCACTACATTTCTTGTGCTTTTGAAATCAACACCATTGAACACAGTGTGTCCAGAGAGCTCTTACAAACCAAAGAGCCAAATGGGAGCACAGTTTATGTAAATGCACAATAGAGAACTTGCTCTCCGCACTTTTAGTCAGACTCTAATGCAAACAAAAACAGTAAGAGCCTTGGAGAGCTGATTAACAACAAATGTTTGACTATGAGCAATGACATTTCAGTACAAATCAACGTTATCAATCACTACTCTCCCCATTCACTCCTCAGCAAAGAGCCTGTTTAAGCAAGGTCTGTGCGGGTGGGAAAAATGGAGAGGAATTGCAGGTTGCCAGTTTTTCTCTAATGTGGGTGGAACTGAGTGTTTTACTCAGTGGGGTTCCTTCAAGCCTGTTGTGACAACCTCTCATTACACTTCCTATATGGACCACTCAATGGCAGGTTCCAGTGAAAGAGCAGTGGACTCTAATGTACTCAGTGCTTCTGTTCCCTCTTACCTCCTGACACCCCTCACTTTTACTCTCTTCACTTAAAAGAAAAAGGCCTTGGGCCTTTGCTTTCGAAACACTGATGGAATACTGATCTTGATTTGCTCAGTGATTTCTCCTGTTTAGGGCAGATGATACTGGGACAATATTTCACAAGGGCGTAGGTTTCTTGTCAACATTGATTACATTTGCAACCTGATGAAGACAATCCTTGGAATAAGAAATGTCCATGTTCTTGAAGACAACACTTTGATTAAGACATGTGGAGTATTCCAATGTGAGTTGGGCTATTGAAGGTTGATTTAAATCTTAATCCTAATATGACATTCTGTTTGAGTTTTTTTTTTTGCAGCAGATTGCAACACATCCGGCAGTCCAACTGCTTGAGGGCTTTTAGTGATTTTTATAGTGAATCTGCTAACTAACGTTTTGGAAAAGATGACCAACAACAAAAGCAAAGCATTTTTGGGGTGAGTTGGAAACACACTGCATGCTAATTTTTTTCTGTGAAATGGACCTACAGCATCTTACGTAGCACTTGGAGAAGCCAAGCTAAATTGGGCTATGTATTGTAGAATGTGAGTGGAATAGTTGTATTAGCAACCCATGTAAAGAGATTAATCTATTTTCAAATTTAGAATAAGGCCAGTAGTCAGATTATTGAGTCCATGCAAATGTAGTCTAGGCTAGATGTAGTAGACTTTGTATCACCTGTATTGAAAGGTCAAAGTTCAAACCTAATTCTGTATTTTTTTTTCTTAATGAATTTAGCAAACCAATTTATCATAGATCAAATAATGACATGCAGATAGATTCATTTTATGTGTTTATTTATTTTTAACATGCATCTCAGCATTGGCCCCCCTTCCACCCCAAAATCTACACTTACACATATTACAGTTTGTCCTGTTGTGTAGCAGTTACACTCAGTTACAGCTTCATGTCTTAACTCTCTTTTGTTATCTTTGTCCACAGCCTACAGGACACTATTGCACAGGAGACTAGGTATTAACATTGGCAGCCATTTGAAAATATGGATTATCCTTAGTTTCACACCAGACTGTCCAGGGCTGCTGGTGGAGTGCAGTGATGAAGTAAACAATGGGGATCTAACTGAGTTCTCCTCTTCCCCTTGGGTGACTTGCATTGCAGTGCAACAAATGAGCAATAGACATCAGAACCATCCTCTACTTGCTAGAAATCAAGTGTTGAACAATAAACTGAACAAGCGGTCTTATGCTTTAGGACTTCAGCCCTATGACCTGTACTAATGTGGGAAACCAAAATTATAATGTGAGTATTTTTCAAGGTAGAACAATGATTTTCAAACCATGGGCCATGACCCATTGGTGGATCCAAGTGTGGAGGCTGGCATAATGCATTATTTTCTCAATAATAAAAGAAATACATATCATGCAATGCAGTTAAAATTTCCACATCCATTTATCCCTTAAAATACCACTGACCACAATGCTCTGCAAAAGCGACTGGAGAATAGTAGCAGCCTTCTTTGACAACATGGACACATATTTAAAACCAAGAGGAGCCACTATTTAAAAACAATGATAGGGATCCCTCTCAAAAAACAAAGAAAACATGATGAATCATTACTGATTATGGTTTTGTGGTCTATCAAGGACCTGATTGTGTGCTCTTTACCTGGAAGCTGGCATGTGTAGCACAGGATTCATTATAAATTTAAATGATATGCAATGTCATTTGAATACAAATGACATTACAACAAATGATAATACATGTTGATTTGCTTATACTGAATGTAAGATAATGTTTTACAAATAAATACAGAGCAAATATAGAATTCACCATAATGATAGATTGAAGTGCACTGGCATCTAACTGAAACTTTTGTTTCCTTTTATATATTTGGACAACTTTATTTCCCCATCAAAAATATTTAGTGGATCTCAAGATAAATAGTACATCTACATGTGGATCCTAGCATGAAAAGTTATGGTTGACATTAGATTGAGCAATTTGCCCAAAGTTTTTGGCAACACTTTATTTTTATTTTTATTCATTTATTTATGTATTTAGTCTACTTTATATTAGTGAATAATTTAGAATTTTAAGTCTGTTTTTGACATAAGCCCACTGTAAACCAAAAGATATTTTGTGATGTAAACAGAATCTCACTTTAACTGTTTGAATCCCTAGCAAATTCAATTGATTTCTTTCAAAAACATGGACAAATGCCAATTAATAAAAAAAACAACAAAACATTAGTACAAAAACAAAACAAAGAAAACATGAAACAAACTAAGAAAATTAGCAAAAAAAGAATGTGCAAAAATATTCCAAAACACAAAAATAACAATAAAACTCGATCAAAATTCCACATCTAATGGCACTCAAATGCTTGTGGAGGATCTTGATACCTTTCACAAGCGTTTGACCCTTTGCATCCTGGGCAGTCAAACAAACAACCAAACAAACAACAAATCTATTTGTAATTATTATAAATACATATTTAAAAATTACCAAACAATTCCACCCCAAAAATAAAAATGATAAAGATATAAAGTGAATTAATTAAACTGTGCCCGCGTTTTGCATAATTTGTGCTTTGAAAATGTGCCCACAATGCCAGAGACTGGAGCCCTGCTCTTTTATGCTGATAGATTACTGCCTCCATATTGCCCAAAATTCTATAACAAATTACATGACTATTTTCAATTTTAAATTATAAGAAAATAAAAAATCATGATACATAAACATTTCAGATACCCTCCTGTAAAGCCCCCATGTTAAATTCACCTTAATCGAAGAACCCCAGATACACACATGGCAGCTGTTAGTTTATCCATGAAATCATGGGCACATTTTCTTTATATGGGGGTACAATGTACCTAAAATATGGGCACAGTTTTATGAATCTGAAGAGCTCGATCAAAGTCAAATTGCAAACAAAATGTGCTTGAGCATGCTGTGCACACAAATTCAGATTTTGTGATTTTTAGTGGGCATGATTTAGGATTTCGTACCCAAAAATACCAAAAAGATCCATGGCTCTTTAGTTATTAAATCATGGACAAAATCTTACACAAAATCTTACCCTCCAAGGCAGTTTTAGTTGCCTAAACCTAAGCAGGGCTGTCCTAATTGTACCTAGTTTCAGGCATTGTGTTTGTTTATAGAATAAAAATATCTCCTTTCATCTTAAAAAAAAAAAAATCTCCTCACAGCCAGATGTGAAAGAAAAGCATTTCAATATGCACATACAAGACCAAAGAGAAACCACTGACTTGTATGAATAATAGGGGAAAAAAACACATGTTTTTGATGATTAAGAAAAAATAAAACTGTAGGCCATCTCCTTCAAAAACCAATCTGACATCCAGATTCAAAGTTAGTGCCTGAATGTTGTCAGAATTCAGGTCAAAAACACCTTTAGCACAGAGCAGTTACTAAACGCTTTAATGCTGTAATCACTTACACTGGAAGTGAGTCACTCCTTTGTCACAAGCATTAAGACTGCTAAGAGCAATTTCTGCAAAGTTACAGGCATGGAGAGTCACACCCAGGTGATATGGAGCAATTGCGCCCTCCAGTGTACTAATACTAATACATGACATGACATATATCAGGTCTCTGTGAAATGAGCCCAGTTTATTTGGAATAATCCACCTGGCCTGACACAATTTTGTGATTCCACACACACACACACACACACACACACACACACACACACACACACACACACACAGAGAGAGAAAGAGAGAGAGAGAGAGAGAGAGAGAGAGAGAGACATTGTTAATAACACTATACAGGGATAGTGAGATATTTTACATTTCACATTACATTTTACATAAATTTTTAAACAAATGGTGAAGTGATGCTGAAGGACAATGGATGAATTTTTTTATGTGGAGAGCAAAAATCTGAAGAGGCTTTTCTTAGTGAGTTATTTAATCAGGCAAGTCACATCAAGATCTCATTTCAAGACAGACCTGAGACATAAAATGCATTCATAAAAAAGCATACATTTAACAGTCAAATACAATCTGACAAAACAATCAAATCTGAGCCTAGGCGATTTGCATGTCATTCCCTTTCTCTCCTCTGCCTTCCTTGTCTCTTTCCACTGTCACTATCAAATAAAGCAGCAATGCCCCAAAAATCATCTTAAAAAAAAAAAGTCAATTTCAAAAAGTCTTAAATACAATCTCAATATTACACTAATAACAGCAATAGTAACGGAAGTAAAATAAGAGTAAAAATAATAAAACAGTAATAGAAAAATAATAAAATAATAACTATTTTCATAAAAAGTAAATTAAAGAATCAAAAGAAATAGTTTTAACTAAAATCTATCCTGCTGTTCACCAAATTTCTGAAACGACTCACTGGAAGCAGAGTATTAGCTCATACTGTAATTCATTCCACACAAAATATCTAAAGAAAAAAAGAAAAAGGCTTTCCCAAATCAAATGTTGTGCTCATTTGTAATAGCAGGCAATGACATTGCTGAAGACCCTATAATGTGCATGCTTTTATCACTAGCAGGCTTGATTGCTGCAATGCTCTCTTTTCTGGTACCTAAGAAGGCTATAAATAAGCTACAGATTATTCAGAATGCAGCAGCATGGTGGTATCTGGTGGCTCATGTGTGGACTATGTGCCACGAGCTGCATGTCACCCCCTCTCTCTACCCTGTCTTTCCTGTCTCTCTGTCTTGTGATTGTGTAATACAGCAGAAATGCCCAGCAAAAAAAAAAAAAATCTTTAAAAAGAATGCCACAGCACATGCACTGACCAAGAAAAGAAGGAGAGCATACATCTCATCTGTCCTAAAGTCCCTTCACTGGTTGCCTGTCAGCTTGAGAATAGATTTTAAGATCCGTTTACTAGTGTTCAAATCACTCAGTGGACTAGGACCTGAATACTTGTTAGACATGCTTTTTATGTCTGCTCCCTCTGCCATGGTTCTGTGTTTAGACACTTGTTTTGGACTTTGGACATTACTTGTTCACTGTTTCTCCTTGTGTTTTGGTGTCATTTCCTTTGCCCTGTGTCTTAGGGCCTTTCCCAAACTAGCCCCTACTCCCTCTTCCTATCCACTTCCACTCCATTCCACTCCGATGTTCATGTGGAGGGTCTGCCACATTAAGTACCATCTGAAACCAATTAGCAGGGAGTGGGAGTGGGCTATAAAACCCTCAATCAGCGAGTCGCACAGATGCCAACTTCCAGACCATGTGCAAGGCCGTGTTGTGTCCATGATGGAGAACACTACTTACAAATGTAAGTTCCGTGTAAAAATACTCAAACCAAGACAGACATTTAACCTATAATTGACCACTGAGACATTAACAACTTAGGGGTAAATTGAAAAGTTCATTCACAATGACAGATAAAATCTATTTTTAAAACAAACAAACAAAAAACCCCTAGTTTCATTAATTCTCCCAGGAATAAAACATGCTTTAGTATAATAAAATTCTACCAGGCTAAATAGACATAAAATAAAATGAATATAATAAATATAAACAAATTTGAAAAAATTAAAAAAGGAAGAATAAATTCAAACAGGAATATTGCAAATTAACTCATGAATTGTATTTTGGATCAAATGTAGCCTCTAATCATAACAGCAGATGTGTTTATTTGATAGTGATGTGTTGTATATTTCCAGGGACTGTGGAAAAAAACAGAGAACTCATTCAGCTGCAAGTGAAACATGATGACATGTTCACAAAAAAAGACATACCACCAAAGAAGCATGGAAGTAAGATTTTTTTTCTCCACACATTTTCCTCACTATCCTCTGTGGCATATTGCTTAACATGTTCATTATATTAAGGAGTTGAGCCTTGAAGGCATTGTGACACCCAAGCAAGCCTCAAAAAATGGGAGAATCTTAAAAAGAAATACAATGTGAATTATTGTGTAACATACTATTGCCTTAAATGTTGCCATGAGATTTCAAACATGCCATTTTTTACACTATGAACTAAGAAAACCTCCCACTGGCTCTGGGAAAGATCAGGGGGAGGAGACTCCCGCCACATGGCCATATTATCTTGACATGCATGAGGCAATGGGGTGTAAGCCATCCATAACCCATCCGGTCCTCATTGCCTCATGTTTGCCCAACCCGACCATCCTCCCAGGTATACCTGCAATATCTGAATCCAGCCCTGGTGACCCGCAAACTCCATCAGATCCCATTTCCACCAGCTTATCCATCTGGATCTGGAAGTCCCACAGGATCTTCGCTCTCTCATTCTTAACCTTATAAAGCCTGAACTAAGAAAGAATTGGCAGAAAATTTTTGAAATTGAACCCTTTATTTAGTCCTATAACAAAATGTGAAAAAAAAATAAAAATCAAAAAATATGTTATTACATATGGTTTTTCTGTTGTATCATATATGACAGTACTTGAAGTGGCATTGGTATGGTCCAGGGTGAACAGGGGAAGTGTTCAAAGGTATACAACAGTATTTTGGTCAAGTATTGATTAAACTGAAAATGGAATGTGTTATTTGATAACGTGTATCATATATGATACAAATGGCTTTATAGGGTTAACCACCTTTGCAGGTGTCTTCCATTTTGACCTTGGGACTTCCAGCCCCAATTCAGTGCAGATGTTCCTGTCCATTATACCAGCCACTTGACCATGGCGCTCCATGTATGCCGTACCTGCCTGCTGTGATGTGATGCACTGTCTCAGGGGCATCTCTGCATAACCTGTACCTGGGGTCCTGCCTGGTATGGTAGACCCCGACCTCTACGGACCTTGTGCTTAGGGCCTGTTCTTGTGCTGCCATGATCAGTGCCTCTGTGCTGTCTTTCAGTCTATCCTTTTCCAGCCACTGGTATGTTTTCTCAATATCAGCCACTTCTGCTATCTGTTGGTGGTACATACCATTCAGGGGCTATTCCTTCCATGATAGTTCCTCTTCCTCCTCCTCTTTGGGCTTGTGCTGCCTGAGGTATTCATTTAGCAGGTCACGAGGGACCATCTTCCTGATGTATTCCTGGATCTTTGTTGTTTCATCTTGGATGGTGGCCTTGATGCTCACCAGTCCTCGACCTTCCTGCTTCCACTTAGTGTACAGCCTCAAGGTGCTGGACCCTCCATGCATTGTGAGGAGCTTCCTTGTCTTTATACTGTATAAGTGGCCTCTATCTCCTCCTTTGGCCAGGATATTAGACCAGCAGGGTATCTCATCATGGGCAGGGCATAGGTGTGATGGCTTTGATCTTGCTCCGTCCATTCAGCCGGCTCTTCAGGACCTGCCTTACTCTATGGAGGTATTTCGTTGTGGCTGACCTCCACCTCTTGGCAGCAGTGTTAATTTTGACAGCTGTTTTAATTTTAGTCTTAGCGAACACAACTGAGATCGGTGTGGGCTTGTATATCAGCTGTTCGCTGGCACCGGTCGTGGTTGCTACTGCGGTGTGGGCTTGTAGCCTATATCAGCTGTGTTCGCTGCATGTCTCCGGTGTACACCACAGTGTAAATAAGGCTGTAGGTGCGGATGCGCACATTCTCAACCAAACAGGCCACAAGATGCATTGCTCATTTAAAAAAAAATTAGAAACACACCTCAATATAATGTAGTCCAAGGCCTCTGCATACTACAACTTCAATAATAAACAGAATTAAATTTACACATTCTGGACAATGTCAATAAAAAATGAATATTTTAACTTTCTTAAAAAGGTGGAATTTAAGGCAAAATGCATTGAAATGCATTAGATCGTAGAGGTTGACCTAATAAAGTGGACACTGAGTGTATATTGTATTTACTGTGGTTATGTGCACTTTACTTCTACATGGTTTCTGCACCATTCGTTGTGTGGATGTCATGCATTGAGTGCATGTGTCATATTCTACACAGTAAAATGTGTTGTGATTTGATGTGGTAGCCCTTATATCCAGATGTTTCCTTTGGAACAAATGAAGAAATTACGAATCTTGAATTAGAAAAGTATTGTGTATGTGTGTATAATTTAGGGATCGAACAATATAATTTTTTTTCATGATCAGCGCTGATTATTAGTATTTCAGGACACTGATAAGTGATATTTAGGGCCAGTATTCATTTGTAGTAAATTGCAATTGTCAAAATTTACCTTATTAGAAATGAAAGAAGAGGGTAATTAGTGCGTGTGCACGCACACACACACACACACACACACACACACACACACACACACACACACACACAAATAAATAAATAAATTGCCAGAGGCAAAGTCAGAACAGAGATGCTGGATCAGATTTCTTGTGTTTGAATGCTTGTACAAGGTGCCTTTACAAGCCATTAATTCCAGTAAACCTGAAATGTCTTTTTGTAAAAAGAAATTAAAATCTAAATCCATTGAAAAGGGAAACCAAAACTGTGAGCATATTATCAGAACATTGCCCTGCCCGCTTGCTTTTGTTTAAGGTGGAGAGGCAGTGTCTGAGTGGATTTCATATCAGCCATCATGGAAATCAAAATTACTCTAACAATTATTGAAAATCTGTATATCGGCCAGGATCAATAATTGGTCGATCCCTGATATCATTTATTTGCTACAAATTGTATATATTTATAGTAAAATACAGAGCCCAATGTCTCCCATCTACAATACAAATGCATTCATAGTTTTAGCTTTAGCAATAACAATACACCATTCCTGTTTTCTCTACATGCTTATCCTTCTCAGGGTCACAAGGGGGCTAGAGTCTGTGCCAGCATACACTGAGTGAAAGGCAGGGACACACCCTGGACAGCTTGCCAGTCCATTGAAAGGTTAAAACAGATGGATGTTCACATTTACATCTGTGGGCAATTTAGAGTCTCCATGCAAGCGACTGCTGAAGGAAGTGCAGGAGAGCACAGGAACAATCCACACAGAGGACCACGCAACAAAGCTGCAACACTCTGGCTGTGGCTGCAGTGCTTAACTTTGAAAAATTATGCATTTCTGAAAAGTTGAGCTTTTACAGTTACAATTTATGCAGGTCTCCATCTGCAGATTGATGTCTGTTGTGTACAAATGGCCACTAGAGGGCAGGAAGTGGTAAGGCAAATTTTGTACTTGCCAGCTTATTCACAGTCTAAATTAAACTGCAGCTGTATGCCAACACTCCCTTCCTGTCTCTTTGCCAAAGCTGTGATATAATGAATGATGCAACTTTTTGCAAGTCTGCTTTTGCAAGTCTTTTTGCAAATCAGTCTCTATCTGGAAACTGTAGTTTTATAGTTTTGCAGAAATTGCTTCCAACTAAAGACAATTTTGGTTATATAACTCCACATGTAACTGGGGTGCATTTTTTTATGCGTGTGCATCACATTTCTAATAATTAGATAAGTGCATTAGCTAATTGCATTCCATCAGTCTTGTGTATGATTTACCATCAACATCACATTCACACACTGCACATCTGCACATTTATGCTTTGAAACAACTGATAGATTAATTTCATCACTGTTAGGAAACTCATGCTGTGAAACCACTCCTGGTTAACTGTGTAATTACTGGAGCTGGCATTGGAGGTGGAAAATCATCCTTTCACATGTTTTTCTGATCCAGATTTAGAGTGAGTAGTGCTATACATAATATCTCCGTTCGGAAGATCACAATCCTTTTCTGGAATCACCCTGCACTGTGAAAGGTAAGTGACATTCAACTAATGGCACCAACAACCAACCAGCAAGGAGCCCTCACTAATTTTAATATAAACAAAACACACTGGCTCTGTATCCCATAAAGCCCTCAGTATGAACACAGTACATGCAATGTGCATTGTTCCTTTTTGTCTACATGGAAGTGTCAGTAAGTTATTCAGTCAGCTCCTCAAAGTCCACTAGCAACACTAAATTTCCCCATACAATGCCAACCCAGTTCAACTTCTATGGCATTGCTTTACAGAGATCAGCACATGCACATAATATGTGAATCTCAGTGCACTGCACAGACACTATGCATTGACTGTTCCATCCATAACATAGTACGACCTCAACAGGACCTGTTTGTAGTTTGTAGCCCTGAAGCATTTATATTTATCTCCATGTCACCTCTATTTCCAAACTGTGAAAATGTTCTATATTAGAGTTGGGGCTTGCTTTCACATACTGCCCAGTAAACAGATGAAAGTGCCCCGAATTTGAGAGCATGTGTTAACCAGAGCTATTTTTACAAGTGGGAAAGCACTCTAAATTCACAGAGGGCATGTGTTAGGGTACAGTTGTGGACCTGCAAGGTCACATGGCCCTCAAGGGTATTTGGGTTTGGGTGCTCAGGCCACTGTTCAGCTGAGCACTGGCTGCTGTTTCAGCTGTGGTGGATTGAACCATGTGCCCTGACATTAATACTACCTACAGCTGGCATGGAAAGCTTCCTCCTACTCACACACAACCTATCTTCATGCAGCCAGTATTCACCAATATCTCATTTTTGAGCATATTAAAAGTAAAACTCAAAGTGCAGGATAAGATTAATCCCCAATGGGATCTCAGACTCCAGTATGCTGCATCTACACTGTTGCCATGCAATGGGGCCTGACTGGGAATGTGTGTGTGTGTGTGTGTGTGTGTGTGTGTGTGTGTGTGTGTGTGTGTGTGTGTGTGTGTGTGTGTGGTAGCAGTCGCTAGTAGGGGCTGGGGCAGCAGTATGTGGGGGAGGGCTGGTCCCACTGGAGTAGCGTGACCAGCTGTACAATGATGTAGAGAGAGAGGATGTGGGGCAAGGGGTGTCTGCTCATGCACAGAATCAGCTGCACCATTTCTCCCCTAGGCACACATTGCTTACCCAGGAGTAGGCCAGGAGTACACATAAGCATACTGCCATGTCAAAAAGGAAAGACAACAGTTCATCCGATTAATGGCACAGACAGGAATAGGAGAAGACCCTCTTATTGACAAAGGAATGTGTGGCACATATTAATGTTTTTCCACTATAGAACTGCAAGGCAATTGGATGGTGGCATACTGGGCTGGTGGCACGACTGCAACTGGGTTGGTGGAGGTGAAAGAGAGAAGCAGAGGAGGAAGGGTAAAGGTTATTCAAACGGCAACATCATTGTGGTTGAGTAACTTCAGTTAAGTCACGGAATGTGGTGAGTTAATTACACTGCAACAGAGATCAGCTGGTATGGGTGAACACACACACATAACAGTTCCAGTGAAACAAGATAATATTATTAATAATATGAAGAATCTTTAACCTTTAAAACTTTGAAACCTGAGAAATTTCACTTGATTTCTTTCATAAACATGGGAAAGGGTGCTTAGCAAATTAACAAGAAACTACCTGAAAACTTGCAAGAAATTAGTGAACAGTTACAAGGAGTTAGAATTTACAAGAACCTCGCCATACATTTACAGAAAAAATAAGATTAAACAGTATGTGAATTTTGTTCAGAGGATGACACAAAACCTTTGAAAATAAAAGTACACCAATGGGCTTCTTGAATTCAAACCTTTGAAACCTAAGTAAATTAACTGTCTTTCAGAGACTATTAAAAAATGACAGGATCTGAAAGTTAGCAAAAACAATAGTACCAACTTAGTAGAAAACTATTAGAATATTGGACCAAAATAATTTAATAAATCAGTGCAGACCGCAATGAAAGTAAACTTTATTTGTACAGCATTTTTCAAAGAAAGTTACAAAGTGGTTTACATGAGATAAAATAGTACAATAGTAAAGCAAAGTGTATAATACATACAAATGAAATAAAATGATTAAAAAGGGATAAAAACAAACAACAAATGTACTATTTTTTAAAAACAGCCTTGCTGTGAAAGTAAGTTTTGAGAAGTGCCACAGAGCTACAAAGCAGCAGGGCCCTGCAGCAACTGCTCAATTTCTTTTTGTAATTATTTAGTCTTTAGGAACAGTCAGGAGAGACACAAGGATGAGGGTGATGTGGTCATATCTCTCATGGCCACTTTAGACCAAAGATTCACTGCTACACAAACCCATTTTAGAAAGTTATAGAGAAAAGTTGCAGCATTGTGAACTACCACATCTCAGCTTGAATCAAGCCAGCTGATGGTGTTGCTGCAACACAGCTTGTCAAGTTGCAAGTGGCTGGTTTACAAAGGTCAGTGTTGCATAGTGTCTGTCAATGTCTGGATCTCATCTGTTGCCAAAAAGTTTAGTGTTATTATAAGCTGTCCCCACACAGTAAATTTTGCAGAGTAAATTTTACTCAAATTGAGTAAAATTTTACTCCCAAAAAGATAGTATTTGGTCCCACTCCAAATACAGTTAAAATTACTCTTGTCACAGAGTTAATTTTCCAGAGTTATTTCTACTCTATTTAGTGTGTATATTTAACTCCAAAAGAAGAAAATTTGCTCTATTTAGCTTGAAGTGGAAACAACTCCAACATCATTTTTACTTTGTACAGAGTAAATGACAACTAAATTGGAGGAATTACAACTCTACATGGACTAACAGACCCCTCAATATGGAGTTGTATTATACTCAATATAGAAAATATTTCAATCAATATAGAGTAATATTTCACTCAATATAGAATTAGATTTCTATCAAAATAGTTAGATTTCACTCAGTATAGACTTATATTTTAATCAATATAGTTAGCTTCCACTCAATATAGAATACAAATTTACTCAATATAGAAATAAACTCTATATTATATTTAATATCTATATCTATCTATCTATCTATCTATCTATCTATCTATCTATCTATCTATCTATCTATATATACATATATTAAAAAAAAAAGGTCACATAAGAAATCAGTATTAAACAATGCACTTTTATTTTTTTGGAAACATGTGCAACACATTTTTTTTTAATCACCAATAAAACATAAAATACTGTTCCATAACAAAAAATGGCCTCTGTAAAGTGTAACGTGACACAGTGACCGCAGCATTTGTTCACCCTTTTAATTACACAATGAAACAAATAATACAGTATTGCATTGTTCAAAGACTTTCTGCCTGTAGAAAGTAGGCCACTTCTCCAGGAACTCTGCTGAGATGTCACCACCAAACATCAGACTGAAATCCTGATCAATCTGCAGACAAGGAATACAGACAACAACAAGGCAGACTTGAAATATTTTTCATACATTGTTAAATAGGTGCACACTATAACCAGTGATGTGATGTAAAATGGTTAAGTCATTTTTAATTTTCAGCTTGACCTTAAGGCAAGGCAGTTGAAGAGCCACATACCATTCCTGCGATGTCAAGGAATCTGGGAAAGGTGGTGAATATTTCAGAGGACTTAATTGGATCATGAACCATTGCTTGGCGATAGGTGAAGGTCTGTTTCATCTTCTTGATGATTGCTTCATCCGTTGTATGCTTCATCAGTGCAATGGCCTCACAACACTGGGCTTCTGTTAGCTGGTTTTCCTCACAGAAGGGGATTCTGTCACAAGCATTTGGACCACCTGTAACAGTGTTGAAACCAAACATACTGCTTCAATTTCCATTTCCATTGATTATGCATTTACCATAAGGATCCATCTTCACAGTTGCTAGGTAAATAGCAGACTAGGTAGAAAGTAGGACAGAAGAAAAAAGAACATGAGAGAGAGTGGGCATCCACATGATTGGCTACTGCAGAGTGATGCTGGGTTTAGTTTCTCAAAACATTGAGCCAGTTTCACCCTCTATATCAGAGGGCCACTATGTTTTTTGCTGAACCCTCCTGCGATGCTCAACATTTACAAACACAATGAAAATCACATACCCGTCATTAGCTGAGCGGTTCTGTTCTTCTTTTGTCCCTCTGATGCTTCTTTTTGAAGTGCTTTCACTCTCCATGCCAGAAACCCACTCCCATCTACTGGATTGTAATATTGCTCCTAAACTTAAATAAAAAAAAAAAAAGTGTCATTTGGTTTGAAGGAGCAGGAGTAAATATGTTATAATTTTTTTGCCATGGAGGGCCAAGAGGCTGCAGGTTTTCATTCCAACCGAAAACTCCACCAGGTGATTTCACTGATTAGTCCCGCCTCTCTGTTTGGAGGAGGTGATCAGTGAAATCACCTGGTGGAGTTTTTGGTTGGAATTAAAACCTGCAGCCTCTTGGCCCTCCATGGCACCAGTTTGACACCCCTGCGGTAGATAGTTTTATCACCACTTATAACAGCCTACTCAGGGACTACTGGTGAAAATTAGCTTCTGGCTAACTCTGCACCGACATGTTCATTAGTGTGTAAATAAATAAATAAATAAATAAATAAATACACATGATAGCAGGACTGTTGAAAATTTAATACTCGTGTTGCACCGACATACATGGTGTTAACAGGTCACGGTCCGAAGACCAGTAAAAAGTTCAATTATTAACGTGCGTGCCACCACTCATCTGACAGTTGAGCGGCCGCTTCGCCTGATGCCGACTGATGCTGCCCCGGTGCCGCGGCCGACTGGTGCCGCTGGGGGGTTGGAGTACTAACATGAAAGGGCGCAAGCCAGTAATTTCGCCCTGGGCGGCAACATAGGCAGAAAGTACTGTAAGGCATAAGGTAAACATATCTGTACATACAAAAAGTGCAAACTGCTAGCGCTGCGAGTCGTTCCCTCCGACACTTCTGTTTTCTGTCAGTTAATCGGTTAATCGGTCGATTTAAGATTATGGTAGACCCTTTTTCTAATGTTAGCTAGCTCTTATTTTGACAGAAAATGGAAGTGCCGCAGAGTTATTGTGCGGCTAACTGTTTACTTCTTCAAAAATAAGGTGAATCGCCTTATTTTGGGTTTACCTCAATATAATGCAAATAATCGCCCTGGCGGTTATTTGGGTGGGCATTTAATACGCAAATGGCTGAAGACCCCAGGCGTTTAAAAGAACCAGGCGGCTATTTGCGACCGGGCGATTAATTGGTGAAATACGGTAACAATGTTGTCCTCTACCCCAGCCCAGCCTATGTAGCCCAAACTTGTGGAGTACACCTGGCTTGGGCCGACCCGGATTCGCTGCGCGTTCACACCACTAGTTTGGTGCGCCGCACCGCACTAAAGGGCTTGGTGCGCCGCTCCGAGACTACCCCTTCCAGCCGCTCTCGGTACGGCTGTTTAGGTCGACCTCGGGTGCGGCTAGTTGTGTTCACACTACTCGCACCGCACCAATTAGGTCGGCCTAGACAGTTAGGTCGACCTAAACACTGTATGTGTGAAAACACCCTTACAAGCTATGGTGCTTTTAAAAAGGTTTGGGGACACCCAAGTGGATCTACAGCTCAACAAACAAATGTGCAGGGAAACTGAGCTCCACAACGAAAGGGTGAAGAAAAATAGGGAGATGTTATACTCGACTATATTAAGGTAATGCAACACCCAGTTATACTGCGTTAGTGCGTTTCTGTATAAATGTATGGTTTCTAGAGCCATGGTGTCATGATGATGGTATTATGAGGTGGATTAATTCAGGTAGGACTAAGTAGGACATCACTAAAGGCCTAGGTGTGAAATGCACTTCCCACCACTACAAATAAACAAGTAACATTGACATTAACAAGGACCAAATGCTCAGGTTTTTGAGTCGAGAGACCGAGAGAGAGAGAGAGAGAGAGAGAGTTTTACTGTCTTTGGGTTGGGTTCTCCGCTACTGTGGATTAGTCAACCTGAACCTGACATTGAACCTGAATGTTTGAATGTGCAGGAGGGTGGGGATGACGTTAAAAAAATAATCATAAATAAACCCAGAGGATTGTCAAACAAGCATCACGTAGACAGTGCTCTTCTGCATTAAACAGCTGCTTTCTATTTATTCTGCAGTGAGGTCAGTGAGGCAGGTTGTACGGATTGCATTTACACATACCTATAATCCAAACACAATGTGAGCCAGATGTGATCAGCCAGATTGGATCACATTCCAATCACGACACATTTACACCTTGCATTGACATGCGTTTTCCTCATCCAGACACAGATTGCATTTTAGTACCAGGTATAAATGGGGTGCCAGTGTCACAGAACTATTCAACATTGATTAATGCGCAAATTCAGGCCCATTCTCTTGCCATTGCCAAAGGCATTCTGAGAAATATATTAAATTTCAGATTAAAATAGAAAACGAGAAGAGTAAATAGAGTAAATTCAAGGTAAAGGTAAACGTATATGAATTATCACTAAGGGGAATTTTGTTTTGGGTTCTTGTCTTGGATGTTGCTTACAGAAAACTCAGCACTATACTAACACTTCTATATCCTACATACGCAATCATGTAAGATAGTATGTTGGGTTCCTATTAGTTAATGTCATCATAAAAGAACTGCTGCAATGCACTGTTTGTCACAAACTTATTATCTAACAGTGTGAGAGTATCTGTGGTGGATTTTTGCTGTAAGATTAAAATTGGGATTAGATTTAGGTTTGACTAAACGTTAAGGTTAAGAATGCAGTGGAGAGGGTTAAGGGCATAATTAGGGGTTATGGATACAAATGTTATTTGTGAGAGTATGTTTACTTGTGAATGTGAGACAGAGAAAAGTTCACCAAACCATAGCACTGTGAATTTTGCCACCCTACTTCCACTCATGATGTGAAATGTCACTGGTGCCAGTAGACTGGCCTCACCGCCTACATGCTCAGTCAGTCTTGGCCCATCATTTTTCTCTCTACACTGGGCTGGGCTCCAGTATCACCACACTGTGCACTGCCAAACACTCAGCACTTCACACATGGCGACACATGGGTAGCTAACAGCACCTGCTGAATGCAATTCATCATGGAGACAAACGCTTTTTCTGACAATTTATGAATTCTAGCCTGGATACTGTCTTTGTAGTGGGAACGCAATGCCAGATAGACAATTTTAGAAACCAAGAAATTAGGCATAGATTATTCAGAGACAGAGAAATTGTTCGCTGAAGAATTGTTTTTATCACCAAAACACAAGTTAAGAAAAACCTTTCTATCCTAGCAAGTATTGTATTGTAAATCTTTATTGTCCCCAAAGGGCAATTCAGGTGCAGCACATAAAACCCACCTGGAAACACGAAAATACACAAATGCACAATACTGACAAATTAAACCACCACAGGTCCACAATGCAAGCCTACTGCAGAAAAATTGGGTTGTGCAAACAGCATAATCAGAGATACAAAGATCAAGAAAAAGAAATGCAAAGATTAAAAGTGCAGGTAGAATCTACCGAGTGAAAGGGAGGAAATCCAACCTATCTTAGTTGGTTAATGGCTGCAATTGCCTTAGGAATAAAAGAGCGCTGAGCTACGTACAAAGCTAAGTAGAAACAATGCACAATGTCTTTGTTGAATTCCTGTCACCTTTAATGCCACAGTGTCTAGGCTAATTTATAGAAGCCTTCAAATTATGCAAGGATGTGTTTGCTTCCTGTTAAATGAGGAGCCCAATGTGTAAGCAAGGACTCATGATTCAATACAAAATTCATGCAACAATCTCAAATGATTTAATCCCACAGTTATTTGCATATTTAATTGTCATCCCTTTTAGGAATGTAATTGAAAATTACCTATTATCTGCAATGCCAAGCATATACCAGAGTGAATGGAAAACGAAGCATGAACAGTAATTAATGTGAGAGAGAAGGCGTGCCTTGGTGGCTAACGTGCATACTACATACCTGCAATGTCTTGTGTTTGAGTCTTGCCTGGGGCTTTTATTAGCCCTATTATCCCTCAAATAAAAGCAAAACTGCAAAACTTATGATGGCTGAATGGCATGCATTCATCCCTCTAGCTTGAAACAGTATTCAGCAGTTCAAAAACCAGTTTGTGTATCCACGAGCAATTACACTGAGAACAGAGTGTAACTGCTCACTTCAGCTATTATAGCTATAAAGTATAGCTGTGGAAGTTGGAGTATATTTTCATTATGTTTTAGTCTTAAACTAGAGAAATGTAACCTTTTTCTGATTAAAGAAATTTAGAAAGGACAATGTTTACTTGTGGGTGAATTCCAATTTGATTGTACCCTTTCACTTTTCAACAATCAATCCAGTGTATGAGGAGACTCCATAAATACAGAGTTAACTGAGACTTCCTCAGAGATTTGAACCACTGTGGTCAAATTACTCCTAATGCAATTCTCTCACATTGTAATTGATCAGCTGATCAGCTAATTAAAGAAATTGGTACATAAATTACCATTTTAATTATGCCAACCATAGCAATGCTCCAGTGCCAGGGGAGCTTGCCTGCTAATCACCAAAAAACTGGTCTGCACTGCTTGGAAATCTAATTACACAGTAAGTCACCAGCAGTACAACAGATAAGCACTTGCCAAACAAACAGGAAGGGGGGAGATACAAAAAACAGTCTGCCACAGACAGATGCTATGAAGCAAACTTGTCTTACAGTAGTGTAGCTTTACAGTATACTACTTCAAGTGCGGCATAAATAACAAACAGAGCCTCTGCTGAATTACAAAATAAAACATATTTATGAACATTTTCCTGGTAATAGCAGTAATTATTATTAATTACTGATGTTGAATACTAAAAAGCTATCAGCTTCACGGAACATGGTGTGATGTATGTGTCAAAGAAATTTCAGCTGAAATCCAATGTAATCATCATCATGATACACAGTTTTGCTATTAGCTACTGGTTTGTTTTCAGTAAACACAAATGCAACATCTTTATCTTGGTTGGACATCTATGTGCTTCTGTGTCCACCATCACAAATGTATGTTGTGCATCTTTGAAAACAGCTTTGTGCCACTATTCAAAATTCTTTCCTGTGTCCACTTATCACCAATTGTAATTGATAAAACATTTCTCTATTAAGTTCTATACTCCCAGATTAATTTAATCTCTGTTTGGAAATAAAGTCATCAGGTAGCAGGGAAACAGGAGAGCAGAACCAAAGTTTAGGTTGCGTTGTGCCCAGGTGACTCCAGGTGATGGACTCCGGCCCCTTCAAAACATACTGGAAACACAACAAGGGTGGTTCGTTTCTCTCAATCCTGTGACTATTTTCCTGTGTTTTTCAAGTTAGTACAAGGATACAAGGATACAAGGAAGTTTATTGGTCATTATACAACAGGTCGAATAATGAAATTAAAGTGTGGTTCCCTCTTGATTGATTAATTGGTTGTATAGAATAAAATTATTAAACATGGAGGAGTGCAGATGGTGCATTTACTAGTCTCACAGCCTGAGGGGAGAAGCTGCTCTGTAGTCTGGTGGTACGGCAACAGATACTTCTGTATCTTTTTCCTGACGGCAGCAGGGTGAACAGGCTGTGGCTGGGGTGGGTGTTGTCTTTTAGGATCCTTTTGGCTCTGTGCAGGCACCTCACCTCCCCAATATCACTGATGCTTGGTAGATGGGTGCCAATGATGTTTTGGGCAGTTTTAATCAGTTTTAGTACCCTGTGATGATCACAAAATAGCTACCTCTGAAGAGTTTATAGCATTAGTGACATGCTTTTTTTGATGTTTGTCAATGTGCAAAAGTAAGTTTGCAACATTGTGTAGTAATGGTTTTCGTAATGGTTTTAGTTTATAGTAATATTGTATATGAGTTCATGAACATTACCTATGCAAAGAGTTTACTGTTTTACATTAATACCAGTCTTGTGAATTTTGGTACACTAAATGTGAATTCAACTAAAGCACATTATATGTCATAGTAGCCATAACAGAACAGATGCTTTTTTTATTATTATTATTATTTTGAGTTTTAAGAAAATGTTAAACTGTGATGTGAGATGGAATGAGATGCAGTATGCCCTTTGAATTGAAACAGGGACAGATGAGAACCACACAATGGACACTGAAACAGAGACTTCATTGCATTAGGGACAGGAATGTTTATTGTAATGTTGTGAATAATTGCAAAGTAAAAAGAGAACATACTGGAAACACAACAAGGGTGGTTTGTCTCTCTCAGTCCTATGACTGTTTTACTGTGTTTTTCAGAGTGTGAGGTACATAGGACCACCATTCATTTGTTATTAGGTCCCTCAGCATTTGAGTCAGGTAACATATTACATTCGCATGGAGCAGCAAGTATCACTATATGGAATAAAATCCAAACTATCACTTTAAATTAAGGAAAATGTAAGGCTCTGTAACATACTCATTCTTAAACTGAACATAATTTCTAAGCTTTGGCTTCTTCCATATATCACTGATTCTTGAGAATTTGGATAAATCACGTCCCACGTGAAGAAAAAGAAAAATGCTATTTCTGCTGGAAATTTACAACATTTTAATGAATAAAAAGAATCAAGGGCATAATCAGGGGGTCCTTTGCACATTTGTAAGGTTCTTTTATAGGTTTATTTTTAATTTGTATTAATTTAATGATTATATGTTGGCCCATGGCCTACAAAACCAGTTGTCCTCGGATAGGAGATAATCATTTCAACTTGATTAAAACAACAAAAAGTAATAATTTCATTGAATAATATATTCACCACATGAAAGAGTACATCATAATATGTATTAAAAACTACAAATGATGGGTTTTGAACAATATTTACTATTATTTTGTGGTTGCTCAAAATGTGTCCCAGATATTCGTCACCACCGTCAGATATTTATTTAAAAAATAATAATAAAAAAACTACAAGGTCAATTACATTCCTGAGGAGCCCTTTTCAAACCTTCAGCTCTGCTGCATGCTTCAAGACCGCTCAGGCTCCTGGAAGTTTTCTATTTTCTCTTAAATCTCTTCATATTTTTGGACACTGCTACTGTCACAACCATAAATTGTCAACACCGTCACTTCTGTTTAAAAAATATTAGATTAGATTATGGAATAAATGTATACTTTTTAAGAAGAGGACTGATGTAGGTAGCAACAGGAGGGAAACAAGCTGGCTAATGTGAACAACTCATGCTTATCATGTGAAAGAGCAGGTTTTTGTCACCACCGTCAGACGTCACCACCGTCAGGTTTTCTATGTGACGGTGATGACTGAAGTCTGAAAAATGCTTATAACAGTGCTCAGGATTGTTATATTTTGTACCAAATAGTTAAATAAAGTTGTTAAGCAAGAAGCCATTGACTTGAGTGGTATACATTTTGGAAATGTATGTTTTAATGAGGTGACTGTCACCACCGTCAGATTAGTGTCACCACTGTCAGAGGCAGTTATATTTGTTTTAAATGAATATGCTTACAATATGTTTCTTTGGTGCTGTTGAGTTATTAAAGTAATAGTCTCTTTAATACAAAAATATGTTTTTCAAATTTTAAAAAAAACATTATGGTGTTGTCAAAAACAAAGTAGCCTAATAACTGGAAAGACCTATTTTATGAAAAAAATGCAAAATGAGGAGGTTGCACCGGTACATTGCTGAACAGCCAAGACCATGGCCTATAATGATATACCTTCAGATTTTGTAATTTAACACACTTTTTTTTTTCAAAATTAAAACCTGTTTTATCCAAATTCCCAAGAATCAGTGATATCCTGTTTCCATTTATCTTGATGTTTCACAAACAATCTTTGTCTGACAAAATTTATATTACATTGCAAATTATTTCGGAGCTTTATATGCAAATCAGAGGCAGACAATATTATTGAAACCTCTCTAAAGCAGGGGTGATAATTTGCTCTGGCCCAATTAAAGATTTTTCTAGTTAATCTTTTCTCTGGCAGACTGACAAGACGGTTCCACAATTGCACCATTTCACATCACATTTGTTTAAGAATACATGGATCCCATCCTGCATCCCCCTCAACAGCTACCTTTGCTGCATATTTATGCACACCAAGAAAACACCTCAGAGCAAGGTTCTGAACAGAATTACAGAATTACAAAAATTATTAAGTCTGTTATTAAGAACTCCTGAGTAAATTTTGTAGACTGTGCTGATCAAACTAATCCCTCTATAATTTAACGGGACTCTAGGGTCGTGGGTTTGATAATTGATCTGTTCCACACAGATTGGACGATACCATTGTGAAAACATATGTGCCACAAGCAATCTAGGACATTACACAAATTAGGGTTTTTAAGTACTTCATTAGGGAGTTCCTCAGTGCCCACAGCTTTATTTTCTTTAGCTTTGTCTAACACTTTAAGTACCTCATCTAATGTAATCTCACTGTTCAGTATATCATTTTGACAGTATATGGTATTCATCCCAGTTTCCATCTCAAGTTTTACTTTACAAATTTCTTCTAAGAAATTATCGTCAAATAAAGTGGAACTACTATAAGCATATAAGTTACTGTAATCTTTTTCCCATTTTTTTAATATTTCACCAGACTCAAAAGAAGATCTGCCATTTTCCAGTAAAACCTCCATGGGTATTAACGTTTTCTTTTTTGGTCCTAACTTATGTATTTCCCTCCAGAATTGCTGGGGGTTACCAATTTGTAGTTATTCTAACTTGAGCTTTCTATTGAAATTTGCCTGGCATTGCTTGAATTCACTAGGCAAGGCCCTCCTCTTCCAGGAATCACCAAGACCACATTTATGGAATGTTCTCTCTGCACAACATAACTTTAACCATAACTCATTTAATTCATTACTCCAATATGGTTGTTTAACTCTGTAATATTTCTTTGTAGAAACCTTTTTTTTTTTTTTACAGGACAATATTTTTCCATCTCATCATGTAAAAAATTACAGAGATTGGTATAACACCAGTCCATCTTTTACTGATTTTCCTGTACAATCTGTAGTTGACCTACCTCTAGTAGGGCCATGCGACACATCTCAGAAGAGAGAAAATCAACAGGGTAATTCCTGCCTTGTCTTTTTGCATGTTGTAGACAGTCAACATTATTCTGAGTATTAAATACCTCTCCTACTTGAAAACGTGAAACAAAGAACTGAATGGTCAGGTAGTCTACTATGATTACCAATCAAATTAAAACTTTCTGGACCAACTCTGTTAATAAGCTCAGAGGGGGTGTAAACATTAAATCCAAGACATGTTTTCATATCAGTATGGGGTGTCACTATGTAATCCACAACAGCTTTGCCCCTTACAGAAATTGAAGTAAAATTGTCATTTTCAGGATTTAACCTCCTGTTAAGTATACAACATTTAGAGTCCTTTAGAAATTCCATAAAGGTATGACCATGTTTATTTACACTCGTGTCCAAAACCATACGAGGAGAAATATCATCTCCTTCCACATAGTCCTTAAGATCCCCAGTTCGGCTATTAACATTTTTATGACCCCGTCTAGGGGAAACCAAGAGCACAACATGAATGTGCAACTTCCTCTACTCCCAAGCCGAATAAGCCTTAATCAACACAAGGCTGTCAAGTATAAATGCGTTTATTCACAAAAATGTGAATTCTATTTACAGTGCAAGACTATTAACTGAAGCTTCGGGGTGGACTCCGGCCAAAATAACAAACAAAACGACCCTAACTAATTTTCTAAGAGATAATAACCTAATAAAATAATGAGAAAAATAACATACAAAAATACTAACCTCCCTAACTTACCAAAACACAGGAGAAAAAGACATTCACAAAGAAAATAGCAGCCCACCCCTATCGTTACTTAATCACAATTTTCTTTACAAAGTATACCTCTATTTTCCCTGTCTCTCACACACACAATACAGGGCAAAATGAGGGAGTTTCAAGTTGGCAGCGGAAGAAGAATGCCGACTTCCTCCTCCTCCGGTCTCCTTATATAACGCTCTCCCCCGCTGGCTGGTCCAATCCCAGTTGTCCTCGCCGGTAGCCAATCAGGCACAGAAATCACTGCAAACACATATTAGCAAATACAACCAGAGGTCGTAACAACATCACCACAAATATAAATTGAATCCACCTTGTCGGTAACAGTATATAGCAACAGCAATAAATGGCCAAAAAAAGAGATCAGCGTTCCTGCCCCAGGTAGATGATTCTGGGGACAGGTAACATGAAATTAAGATAAACGAGTATTGCGACTCTCTATGCTCAAAGCGTAAACAAAAAATCCCATCAAATGTTTTATCAACAATACTAACTGAATACCGCTCCAACACTTTATTTTTAATCAAGAATCCAACTCCACCAGAGGATTTAACAGCTCTCTTATGGGCAGTACGATTATGTCCAAACCAGGTGAATCCATCAAAGTCCAGTGTATCACTGCATAAGTGAGTTTCATTCAGAGAAATGAAATCAGGGTCTAAGGATTTAAGTAATAAAATCCTGAGCTCACAGTTTGACAGCGTCCACCCATTTAGATTCCAGTGGGCTAAAAGAAACTGTTCAGTAACACACCTGACGGGCTGGGCGAGCCCCTCTCAATAATCACCATCAGCTCCCGATCCATCTCTCACCGCATGCCGAAACGGCTTCGTCCGCTTCACCATGCGTCCATTCCTGGTCAAGTAGAAGTCCTTCCCGACTGCAGTTTCACAGATCAAAGTTCTAAAATGAAGTTCCATCAGTTGTTCGGCATGTGATTTCGCTGATGACACAGACTTTATTGAAGCTGTCATTATCTCTGAGCTTTGATTTTCTGCGCAACAGAGTAACTTTCTCCTGAACCAAGCTCAGCTCCACTTTAACGAGCCCCGGTCGGTCTCCACGCACCTGCACCCGCTCCACAGCAGCAGGGCAGAGCACAGTGTCACATCCAAGGCCGACATGCAACAGATCGTTCACTTTAGCCATTAAATCTTCTCCTTCTGATTGAGGAACTATCAGGGAGACATCTGGATCAAAGCTCTTCTTCTTAGCCTCTTTCTCAGATAATTTCTGCTCCATCTTTTCCATTCATGCACACAGAATTCCCACCTCAGTGTCCAGATTTGTCTTCATGTCTTTTGTGGCCTTCTCTATCTCTTTCAGCACAATGTTCTGATTTTCAGCAATCATCTTCTCCATCGATCCACGCAACCTATCAACTCTAGCATTGACTTGCTTTTCCATGCTATCAATTCTAGAACTGACTTGCCTTTTCATGTCGGTCTGCATACGGTCCAATCTTGAGTTGATCGCTTTCAGCTCTTTCAGTACCACAGCACTGCTGCTGCAGCACTCGCTCTCATTCTTATTGCTGCTTCTGGAGCTTCGCCCTTGCTTGTCGAGATCCTCCATAAATCCCCCATAAGTGCCTGGCGTGAAGTGCCTCCAAAATGAGGCACTTCTCACCACAGTGCGAAGATATAAGCTTTACAGTCCTAATAAGGGTCAGTTCTGACCAATAAATCACGGGTTTTGTAAAAGTTTGTTCAAAAGTTTGAGAGCAGCAGCAAGCCACCACGCTCACGCAGCCATTTTGGAACTAGTAACGTCGCTACTTGTAACGCTGCTACTGCCCAACACTGGAAATATGTACCTGTTTTGCAGGTAGTGTGTGGCGGGCCACAGAAAAAATACAAAGGGCCGTATCTGGCCCGTGGGCCGCTAGTTGAATAGGCCTGATATAGATGGTTGAACAGATACAGATAGTGGTGTACTCGCTCATCCGTACTGCTTTCTCAACTCTGCCCATACTACTGTGTGATGTCCACCAAACCCCACATGGTCCACTACATTTCCCGTCACCACCCTTGGCAATCCTGCTGTCCTAAATATTTCCTCTGTCACTGATTCCTGCCACCCATATAAGCAGTGCCTTTACGTCTCCCAGGGCCAGCCTTACCCCTGCCGTGCCTTCCTCTAATACAGTGATCCATTTGTTGGCTCCATCTGTCAGGGCAGGCAGTCTGTCTGCTAGGCCCATCATCTGCGAATGGCCATGGCACATAGCTTTGGCCTCCTCCTGCTTTGGCTGTCAATGGACATATGGTAGCCGTTCTCCCCACATCATCTGCCTCTTTTCTGCATACTCCTCCCGTGACTCCTCCCTCCAATTGGAAGCACATGCTGGCAAGCTCTACCTTTGTGTGACCCCACCCAGAGTCCAAGCGAAAGGAGGGCTCTGAGTAGAGACTCTAATAGACCCCAAAAACTACCAGAGGGTGGACACAAACAAATTAGGGTTCAGAGAGAGCAGGGAGACGTGTATTCAGTTCACAATTGAAAAGTTTATTATAATAAATACATTTAAAAAAGAAACAACTCCAGTTGAGTGGGCCTGCGGAATAAAGGGGACAACCATCAGTCAAGAGATTTTATTTAACAACAGACTAAAACTGTATCAACTGCCAAGTATAAATAACACATGAAAATCTGCCCTAATGGCTAAAAGAGAGAGAGGAAAAGGGCAGTGTGTCTACTGCAGGGAGGTTCGATTCCGGCCAAGGAGACAACCCATGCAGATGACCACCACACTGCACACCACACGGTCCTAGTAATAAAAAAAAAAAGAGACAACACCAAGTGACCACCACCATCAAGCCATACGGACCAACACCACACAGCATGTGAGAGAGAGAGAGGCCCCAATACTCCCCGCCGGTATCCACACTGCCTAGGAAAACAAGACAATACTCAAACAATACAATAAGAGTCAGTTGGTTGTTGGTTACAACAGGGTTAAAAGGACATCCTAAGATTCAACACAATATAAGATCCAAAATTCATAGTCCTGGTACAAACTAGAGGGTCACAGGTACCCAATTTCACTATACAATATAATATTGCCCAAAACAAGAAAAACCCTCCAACACAGGTCAGACAGTAGTGTAGAATTTAACTCTGGCAAAGCAGCAGTCTGGCCACCAGGCTGAAAGGGGAAATGACAATTATCAAGTTGGCCAAAATACCTCTGAGGGTCTAACCCTCCTACTTTACCACTTAGTGTTGGTACCTTTCAGACTCTGGGGCCCTGCACCAATTTAGATAAATGGCTGCCCTGTAACTCACACTGGGGATGGCAGGCTGCATCGGCTCCTAGGGGAAAATCAGATCAATCACTACTAATATGAGAAAGAAAAAAAAAAAACAAATTTAGTGGCTGCGGCCTACCTTTTCAGCATGGGCCTACCCGGCACTCACAACTCTACAACTCTACATCCTCAAAAATACTGATATGACACTATAGCTGCAAATGCCTGCCAAACATACAACCACCCACAAAGCTTACACAAACAATCCTCCCTGCAGCTACCAGGCCTCAAACAAAGAGAGGCCCTGATTGTCCCACCTGGGCTTATAAGGGCTCTTTTGTGCCTCTGTCTGTCCATTCTTTCTGATACTGTCTTTTAGCCACCTGTAGTTGGTCTCTTCACGCCTCCTCCCTGATTCAACTACCTATTTGTCATATCTGACCCTCTATGGCCTGAATTATTGCCTCATGCCATTTATCCTGCTGAGTGGATGCTCTGATGCCCATCCTTCTTGGTTTGTGAGCTCACAGCTTCTCCCCTGGGCTGTCTTGTTTCTCTCTATGGTCATTTTGCAGAACTGTTCTAGCTGCTCTGCTGCTTCTTTTAAGGCTGCATCAGCATAAATGATTCCTTGCTCCTTTCATGTGTTGTTTTCTTGCAGTGCCTCCTTTGCTGGTCCTTCTCATTTGACATGTTGCCAGTCTGTTTTGTCAAGTCAAATCAAGTAACTTTATTGTCCCAAAAAGGGAAACTTGTTTTGTTTCTTATCTGAGGGGTCACTGTCTGTGTCACTTGCTGTGTCAATTGACTGTCTGTCTTCTGGACTATCTGTTGACCTCAGTCTCCCCCTTGTAGGCTGGCTCACTCTCCTTTTGCTGCATGCTCCTCATTGTTTGACCCTGACCGCCTCTTTCTCTTCCTCCCTAAGTGTTAATCCAGTCTTCTCCTGCATGGTCAAAGTGAAGTTTCTCTGAAGTTCAAACGTAATCTTCTGTGCTGAAACTACTGCATTAGCCTTTCCCAGCCAGAATTGTCCAGCTTTGAATGGGTTCATTTTTTGTGGGTAAGGTGATTTCATCATCACTGCTAAGGCACTTCCTCACAAGGTTCCTTGGTGCCCTACCATGTCTCTATACCGACAGTTTGTGTGTGTGTGCATGTGCGTTCGTGCGTGTGTGTGTGTATGCTTGTGTGCGAGGTGGGAGGGATGCGTCTTCAGTGTTTGAATTGTTTTTGTGTCTCATTTTGTTGTTGAATGGATTTTATTTTTGTATAGCACTTTGTGTTGCATTCTAATGTATGAAAAGTGCTGTAAAAAATAAAGTTTGATTGAAGTGCCCCTTCATTCATTCTAATGTGCATTTTGCATCAGTTGAGGCTTGAACTCACAATTTCTGGCATGAAGGACAATGCTCTATCTCACTGAGCTACTTTGACAATACAGCTTTATATGTTTAAAACTTCTTCTAGCTCATTATGGCAAGCTGCAACAATTAGTCAATAAATCAATTCAGTCAAAGTCAAACACATAACACATGCCTTTATATATATTTTAGACAACTGGAGACCTTCCCTTACCATATATATGTTTTCAAGACGGAAGTACATTTTTGATCCGACTTTTAATCTGCCATTTTCACTACCCTATACAAAAAGTACAGTTTTCCTAACCATGAGGTGCTCATCCCTTAACTGAAAAAAAAAAAAAAAAAAAAAAAAAAAAAAAACAGTTTTAGAGCATGGAACTCCTCTGTGGAATTCATTGATAAAACTGTTTTTAGAACAGAAGCTACTTTTCAGAATGGATTGGTGAGACTTGCCAAAGTATTCTTTCTAAATCCCATACTGTTTTCTTTGTTTTTATATATAAAGATGTTTGTTGTTCAGTTCCCTGTAGCCTCAATAACAAAGTTGTTACACACTGATGTCTGTCCCAGCACTAAGCCAGCAGTTAAATGGTCCCTGTCTTTGACAGATCATAATTGAGTCTGTTTCATCATAAAACACTGAATGTGTGGTATATGTAAAAACCCCTGTGAAAAGATGTTTTTTGAGTACACACTCTAAAACAAAGGATATCACAACATAGGAGTTACAACATCTGGGGCCTATTCCATCAAGCTGGATAACGGGATAGCCTGGCTTATTTCGATAAGCCTCGCTAATTTAAGTGAGAGTTCTGTTCCATCAAAGTGGCTTGTATGAGTTGCAGCTCAGTAACCATGGTAACTTAGTCAGCAGAACTAGCCTGCTCCGTGGCAGGCTTACAGTCAAGCTTAGCTCAGCTGCAAGTCAAAGAGTGTCCCACGGACGGAAACAGGCCCCCAAATGACGGTACCATCATGTATATTGTTGCCCTGGCATCACATATTCAGTTCAATTAAATTCAAATTTAATTATGTAGCACCATGTCCGAATCGGAAATATAAGTTCAGACTTATTTCCCACAATGTGACCAAGCATGAATGTACGTGTTTACTTAATAAAAATAAACATAATGAAAATCATGTGTTACCACTGTCAGTCTCCGAAATCAACCGAATAAACAATCAATTACTCAGTCAAATTTTATTCATATAGCACAAGTCATACATCAAATGCAATAACAAGTGTTGAACATAAAGGAGTTAAAAAGAACATGAGGTTAAATTAAAAAAAATTATTCCCACCCGCAATTTGCGATGATCCGCCTCTATTCTGCCTGAAGCCAATAGGTTAGTTGACACAGGTGAGTGACGTTTATAAGAACACATATTTCAGTTAATCCCAATTGGATTCATGGTCATCCCACTTTTGGAATGATCCCTTTTTATTTGGACTGTTGCATGTATAATTTCAGAAAGACTGCCTAAGTTTTGAAATCATTTATTAACCATTCAAAAAAAAAAAAAAAAACAGCAAAAAAAACTCTATCATCATCATTTTGTTCAAGCTGTGAAGACAAAGAATGAAAGCATTAAATACAGTCCAAACCATGGCTTTCTGTTGTGTTTAAATTTATACTTAGCCTACTTCCTTCTCCAGTTTTTTGATTTCCATATCCCGACGGTGTCACACCGGTCAACAATCCCGCTGCCGGCGCCCCTCTGGCCGCTAGTGGCGCCCCTCCAGCAGATGGCACCCTAGGCAATTGCCTATACCGCCTATGCCAAAAGCCGGCCCTGTTTGTGATGATTTCCCTATATTCTTCATATAGTTCCATCCATATATCTATGGTTCCATCAGCAGTGTCTGCTCCGCCGCTGAAAATGTCGAGGCTCTCCTTTTTCCCTCCTTTTGAGACGTTGTATCCTTGTTTCGACAATCAACTGTTCTGGGCTGCTTATGTGCCCCGTGAATGCGCACACTTGTTCAAACATGGCTAGAATTAGCGCTGACTTGACGCAGCTGAATCGCGTTAGTGGAACGGGTTGAGGCTTTAGTTAAAGTTGATGCTAATTCAAGCCAGGCTATATCACATCAGCGCAGCTTTCTTTAGCTGCTTTCATGGAACAGCCCCCAGGTCAGGTTTCCCTTGTAAATGAGACGTTGATCTCAATGGAACTTAGCTGGTAAAATAAAAGTTTAAAAAAAAAAAAAAAAAAAAAAAAAAACTGAGCTAATTGGCAAGTATCATTTCAGTTTGGTATTGCTGTCTATGTATGTGTGGGAGAAGGGGGGATATCTCTTGTGTCTATTGTTTGTTGTATTGTTTTTATGTAAAGCACTTTGGGCTGCTCCTTTTGTATGAAAAGTGCTTCATAAATAAAGTTTGATTGATTGATTGATTGATTGACGAAAGTTGCAAAGCTGTAGCACATATGGTTGATTTATTATAAATTTTCAAAGTTTTGAAATTTAGAAGCTTGCTGTAGTGCCACCATCAGGACTATTGGCTTGTGTTTGCAGCTGAGGAAATCTGGCATGGAAACTGGGCCTTTGTGCAAAGTTTGGTGAGTTTTTACACATGGGAATGTTGCACAAGCTGAGGCTTGAACTCACAATCTTCAACACCAAGGACTAGCCTCTATCTCACTGAGCTAATTGGCAAGTGGAAAGTTCACATGTAGCTTCACAAATGGACTAAGCCAATCACTGACGATCAGGTGCCCGCATGCTGTCTGCCAACCTGGTATATGGTGTGCAGCATGCCAATCTCCCCAAACCTGCAACAGTTGATTTGTCCGCCACCAAATGATGTCCCACAGGTCCGTGCTCCTATGCATCATGTTCCACCACTACCCATCTTACACACAACACCGGACATGGACCAATTCACACCAGCATTTCACCCATTCCCGTTATCATTACATTACATCAACACACCAGACACCACCATGCTCACTCTGTGAATTCTAATAACCTAAAGACCTCTTCCAAAACACCAGCAATCCACCTCTTCGCCAGTTGTTCTCACTGAGGCCTCCCCATCAAATTTTAACTTCACATTCTCCGTGAGAAGTGGCAGAAAGGGTGGTGGTACTGCAGCAATAATCAACAATTCACTTGGACCAATAAACATCTCATTTGATCAGTACATCACCTTCGAACACCATGCATTTGGTTTTAGCAGCCCCTTCATTCTCTGCATCACAATCTACAGACCACCAAAATATGATGCTGCTTTTATCAGTGATTTTTCAGAATTTTTATCAATAATCCATGCCACTTACAATTTTATCATTATATCCGGTGATTTTAACATACACATAGACAGTCCATCAGACCACATGTCCAAAGAGATTTTAAACCTCCTCAGCTGCATGGATTTTACACAACATGTCACACAGCCGACTCACAAGAGGGGACAGACCCTGGATCTGGTCATTAGCCATGGCCTCTCAGCTGGTGTGTCCTCTGTTGTTGACTTGGCTGTGTCCGACCATTACTGTGTGTTTTTTAATATCACCGGTTTTCAGAGGTGGGAGTAAGTCACTCATGTGCAAGTCACAAGCAAGTCTCAAGTCATAACCTTCAAGTCTCAAGCAAGTCCCAAGTCACTGTGGTGAGAATCAAGCAAGTCAAGTCGAGTCCCTGCTATAAGTCAAGCAAGTCACAAGTCAAGTCATTGCTCAGGTCAAGCAAGTCACAAGTCAAGTCATTCAAAAATCTGATCTACCCCAGTTTCCACATTTAAATCAGTAAAGACAGTGATATACAAGTTGAGTTTTATTTCAACATGACAAAATAACAAGTATAGCATGTGGCATACTAAAACCATTATGTGAATAGTTTGAAAACATTTTATGATTATTATCTGCAACCTATAAACAGAATCAATCAGAACCTCTGAGTGGAAGTATATAAATGACAACAGATCAAGTCGATCAGTCAATCGCCCAACATGTTGTAGAGCAGTATTTGCCACACATGGCATCGGACATGACAAAAAGGAATATTTCAAAAGTAATATCACACGCACATACTTAAGGAAGTGAAATTACACAAGCCTCAAAGCTGGTAGCGATCTTGCTGCCTCGAAACATAAGTTGACTTACAATGCATTGCATTTGGCAAAAATTAAATTTGATAGTACTTTGTCACTGAGTTGTGAACGGTGGGGTCGCATTATCACCCCGCCATGGCTGAACACATGTTCAACAGGTGCACTTGATGCAGGGACTGCCATAACTCTTACCGCCACCTTGAACAAAGAGGGGAGGGTGCGCCTGTTCATGGCCCAAAACTGAAGGCAGCTCTGTCCATCACAAATGTCCAAATAGTGGTTCAGCTGGATTTGGGGACTGGAAATTGAATCCATCCTCTGTTTTTTGCGGTATCCTGAGAACAGCCCAGACTGATGCTCTGGCTCTGACGGGGTCATTTGGTCCTGCTCATCAGTGGTTGGACTGGTCGTGCCCACTTCTCTGAGAATCAAGTCTGATAAACAAGCAAAAACAATAGTCACAAAATATTTCTATCACAATATTTTGTCCACTTCATTAACATAAATGTGGGAGGCAAAATATTAGGAACACTTCAATATAACACTCTCCAGAACACCATGATCACCCACTACAACCTCAATAATAACTATACAGTAGAATTATCACCCTTCTGACAATGTCAACAAAAACTGAAGTGCTCAGTGAGTGTATTTCAACATACTGAAAATTTCTTTTAAAGCCTATTTCTTCTTAGGTCTGACATTAAAATTGGATTACTATGGAAAACATAACATACTTTTTATCATCACAAACACATCCTCCTTGACGTTTTCAGGGGCCAAAACATCATGGGTCAACCACATGGAGCCAAATGAAGGATCCAGCAGAGCAGCTTTTAGGTACAAAGGGTCAGAGAAGGGCAAGGTTCCTCCATGACTCTGGTCATCTGCCATCCTCACATTTACAAAGATCCCTCTGAATCTTCTTTGAAGTGATCCTTGCAGGCTACAGATCAAGCCACTCAAGTAGTGCACTTTCTCTTTTTTATTTTCCAAGTGATGATTAAGAGAAAGGATACAGGGTACCACAGCACTTATAGTGACAATTTTTTCTCCTTGTGTGAGATCCGTGGCTTCTCCAAAAGGTTGAAGAACATCCACTAGTTCCCTTATCTGATTCCACTCTCTAGTTGTGAATACTGTCTCTTTGTGTCCTGCATCTTCAAGAACTGTAGACAGTTTCAGGTGGTCACAGTTGAGCACTGATTTCAGTTGCCTCAGTGTAGAATTCCAGCGTGTTGTAACAGAGGCAGGGATTCCATGCTGTCCAAACTCCTTCTCAAATTTGTCTTTGAAAGAAGTGCTTGTGTGGAGCAAAGAGCTCAACCTGGAAGCTTTGGCGAGAGCTGCACTGAGTAATTTAGTCTCTTTAAGGCCATCACCTATAGCCAACTGAAGTGTGTGTGCAAAACATTGAAGTCTTGTCTGGGACTTTGCACTCAAGACATTTTCTACCCTCTCTTGCTCTTCCACAGTCAGGTCGTTCCAAATGTTGAAATCATCAAGGTCGTCATCTTCATCTCTGCATGCAAGCAACTGGGATTTCAACTTAAGATTGTCATCTTTGATGCTGATCCAATGTCCTGTGACTCCAAGAAAGCCTCTCATCCTACGGTCTGACCATATGTCTACAGTCACTGACACATTATCTGACATTGCTAGTTCATTTTTCAGCTTGATTTGCCTATCTGCCACCAGACCGTCAAGCTTTGAGGTAATTGTTCTCCGACTCACTGGAGAGTACTTGCTGTCCACTATTGACAAAAACTGATGAAAGCTTTGATGTTCAACGATGGACAATGGCATGTTGCAATTTATAATGAGGTCCGACAGTATTGAGTCTGTAATGGCTTTCTGCTGGGGATGGTTGCAGTTATATAGTTGCACACTCCTCGATTCAATGAAATGGGAGATTGGAGGCTGATTTTGCTCTAAAGTTCCTCTGGTACAGATGTACTCTTCATATCTGTAGACAGTAAAAAGGAGAGAGAGAAATATATTTAACCCACATTATGATCTTTGCATAGTAAATTTTAATACATGAAAACAAAATCTATTAATATGCAATGTGTGTCTTACATTATTGGACAAAGTGATTAATCCAGGTGTATCTGACCTTACAACAATGGTCAGACAGTTAATCATTGAGTTAATCATTTTGTCCAATAATGTAAGACAGAAAATAAAGGAGCTGGCTTAAGTTCAGGAAGTAGCGGTGAAAAATAGGGGGTTCCTAGTGGCCGGTTAGAATGGATGGGCAGCACTCGCACCGGGGTGTCGGTAAGAACACACAGGAATCAAGATGAGTTTCAACCGTTTAGTGAGGGTAACTCCAAAACATACAGCACAGCAATACAGTGAAGGTGGGTGGCAGGCTAAATGTGTGTGGTCTGAAGTGAAGGAAAATAAACATACATGTCACCGGATAATAATAATAATAATAATAATTGTAAACAATATAAGAGACCAGCACTAATAATAATGAAGTTACTAGTGGACACTAGCAGTAATAGCAATAATTAACGCTCTCATGATATTAAGAGCAACATCAAAGGCCCGCCGACCGAGTGGCTGGGTGACGCTATAACAATGAACAGAAATGATGAAGTTGTAATACGGCCACTACCAACATGCTGCTCATACAATTATAAACACAATAAGGATATAAACATAATATATTTGCAGGATATATGGCCATGGGCACTCAATAATATAGGCTACAGCAGTAATAACCATACAGGATTAATAAGGAAACAAAAGTGCGTCGTGGAAACATTTGCGCACATTAGACATCCCGCATAACTCCCTCAAGAGTGAAACAATAAGGCCGAATGTCCGTAGAGGGAAATAAGTCCGTCCTCCAACTTATATATACATTAATATTCACTTGGGCATCAATAACGCACATAGGAAGGGTGAATGTGCCACACCACCGGAGAAAAGTCCACTTTTGGAGGAGAGGGAAGAGCGCAGCAGCAGCGCGTCGGCCAGCCAGCTCACAGGTGCTCATGCACGCACTGCGTGATCAAATAGACACGCGCCCGCGCTGCCAATCAAGATCCGCCTGATCACGGAGCAAGCACTGAGGACTTTATGACAAGCGGAGCTGTGCATAAAGCCAATTCAGCTACCAATGAATGAGCAGTAGTGTGCATGTGGTAACACAGATTGAAAAATAAGCCAAAGTGACACCTCTTCTCTGAATAGACAAGCTAAGCCAGTGTGCTGCTGTTAGCCAGTGAAAATAGAGCGGAGTGGCACCTCTTCACTTTGTTACACAATCTATGTCAGTGCGCTGCTGTAGTCTGGAAATCTTCTTTGCCAGACATATGTTCATATTCTACACAAAACAGTAATTTATGTTAAATTCAGCGATATTCCGCGTTAAAAAAAAATATATCCTGGTAATTTCTCTGCGTGAGAAATACAAGGTGTGACGTGTGAGCAGGGACGGTTTTTGCTATGGGCAATGTGGGCAACTGCCCAGGGCGCAATCTACTTGGGGGCGCACGAGAAAAAAAAAATCGGCAGTTTTCTAGACTACCGTATTGACCCGCACATGCCGCGGCACCAGGGCACCATCAGTCGGCATCAGGCGGGCCGGCTGGCTGGTACCGCGCCCACCCAGGCGAGCGGTCGGCTCGCCTGATGCCGACTGATGGTGCCCCGGTGCCGCGGCTGACTGGTGCCGTGGGGGCGGGGGTTTGGAGTAGTAACATGAAAGGGCGCAAGCCAGTAATTTTGCCTAAAGCCGCAACATAGGCAGAACCGCCACTGCGTGTGAGCGTGTGAGCGTGTGAACGGGTTGAAATAGTGTCTCTCACGCCCAATACCTGAGACTTGAGAGCCCTGTAACTTATGCAATTATTAATGAAGCAAGGTCTGCCATGATAAAATCAACACATGGGATGTAATCACCAGACACCTGGGTGTCTGGTGCCCTGCTGTCCCCCTGGTCATCATATCAAAAACGTCACGTTAATCTTTGTGTATCTTAAACTGCCTTAGAACGCCCCCCAGCCGTTGTAAAAAATCACTGTAACCCACGGCTTCTCGGGGCTTATTGCTTAATTAGCAAACGTTACCTTTCTAGTTAACGTTTGACCCATTAGACTAGCCAATAAGTTAGCTAAAGACACTTTTACTGCGCATTTTATTGAGAGGACATTGAGAGGTGTTAGCCAACGTTAGCTTCCCAACAGCCGTAACAGCTAGCTAAAAGACAAATTCACATAGCTTACCTTTCTTTGTGGGTTTTGAAGTGACGGATGAAATTAGATGTTGTGGTGGTCGTGTCACTAATTTTCGAGCTGCAGACATTGCACACTGCTGTTCTCTTCTTCATGCAGTTGTCTACAACATAGTCCTTGAACCCAAATCTTATAATCTTTGGTTTAGTCGCCTCCATGCTGCTCCTATGAGTACCTGCTGACCCATGGGCTGACCGCTGTTTGTCCCGCGCAGCGTGCTGCGTGCTGCGTGCATTGCACTGTAAAATCACCTGATCATTTTTCAAAATAAAATATAATTTCTAACGTAATCTAACGTTTAAAAAAGTTGCAAAAAATGCAAATATTTAAATTAAAAAAGTCAAGTCCTTTCGAGTCATCTGTCTCAAGTCTAAATCAAGTCTCAAGTCATGAAGACCAAGTCAAAAGTCAAGTCGAGTCTTTTATCAGTGTTAGTCAAGCAAGTCTCAAGTCCTCAAATTTGCGACTCGAGTCTGACTCGAGTCAAGTCATGTGACTCGAGTCCCCCACCTCTGCCGGTTTTATTCAGCAGGAGACCACAGAGAGAACTGTCAGGAAACATTACATTACCTCTGAAGTGGCTGCAAATTTTATTGACATTTTAGATAAACATCCTCCAGTTTCTTTACCTGCACCCTGCGATTTTATTGTTCATGATTTTAACAGTAAATTAAAGCCAATGATATTGTTGCTCCACCAGTTTTAAAGGAAGTCCCAATTAAACATACAACGCTGTGGAGAAATGAAGAAATCAAAAAACTGAAGAGAAATTGCAGGGTGGCCGAGAGAAAATGGAGGAAAAACAAATTAACAATTAACTACCAGATGTACCGTGAGCAATTAAAAATATACAACAAAGCTCTGAGAGAAGCAAGAAATAACCATTTTGGCAGAATAATCTCATTTCACAACAACAATCCCAAAATCCTTTTTGACACAAACGACCGTTTAATTAATCCGGATTCCAGCAAGTTCCAACACACTCCAACAAACTCTCTTTGCGAGGATTTTGCGGACCACTTCAGAGGTAAAATTGATTTAATCAGATCCACAATTTTAGGTAATCAAAATATTATTTTTAATACATTTGAATGTCTGTTTTACCCCGAGGAAACACTGGACAGTTTTGTCTTGGTTGATGCTGACATGCTTGGTAGAGTAAGTTCCCAAGTTAAACCAACAACCTGCCTTTTAGACCCGATCCCAACATCACTTTTTAAAACATTTTATGGATTCTTTGAAGTTGAGCTTTTAAACATTGTCAGTTGTTCTCTTCAGACAGGTGTCTTCCCTGCAGCTTTTAAAACAGTTGTAGTGAGGCCTCTTCTGAAGAAGAACAATTTGGATCCCAGCATTCTTAATAATTACAGACCAGTATCCAACTTACCATTTTTAAGTAAAATTTTAGAAAAAAATTGATGATTTCTTAATTAATCATTCAATCTTTGAGAAATTTAAATCCGGTTTTAGGATGAATCACAGTACAGAGACTGCACTGTTAAAAATTGTTAATGACCTCAGGTGCAATTTGGACACACACAAGCTTTCAGTCCTTGTGCTACTGGATCTAAGCACTGCTTTCAATACAGTAGATCACACTATTCTTTTAAATAGACTCAGACACCTGGTCGGCCTTTCTGGCACTGTTCTTAAGTGGTTCACTTCCTAACTCCAAGCGAGAAAATTCCTGGTAAGCTTGGATACATGCTCCTCAAGAATACATGAAATAAAATGTGGTGTGCCCCAAGGATCAATTTTAGGCCCAATTCTTTTTAATTTATATATGCTCCCACTTGGCAGTGTCATCAGGAGACATGGGATCAATTTTCACAGCTATGCGGATGACACACAGCTGTATATTTCCATGTCTCCTGTTGACACAGGGCCACTTGATGACCTTTTTAACTGTATTTTAGACATCAAATCCTGAATAGCAGAAAACTTCCTGCAGCTCAAACAGGACAAAACTGAAGTTTTAATCATCGGTCCTGAGGCCCAGAGTGAAAATTTTATCAAAACTACAAACACTGTCTTTAAATCCATCCAATCAGGTCAAAAATCTGGGCGTCATTTTTGATTCTGAGCTCAATTTTATCCCACACATTAAATATGTTACAAAAACAGGATTTTATCATTTAAAGAATATGGCCAGAGTCTGCCTGTTTCTCTCTCGGGCAAACACAGAGATGCTGAGGCATGCTTTTATCTCCAGTCGTATTGACTATTGCAATGCCCTGCTTTCTGGTCTTCCTAAAAGAAACATTGCAAGTTTACAACTTCTACAGAACTCAGCTGCACATGTGCTGACGAGGACCAGAAGGCAGGCGCATTACACACTGCAAAAATGCAAAATCTTACCAAGATTATTTGTCTTATTTCAAGTCAAAAATGTCTTATTACTAGTCAAAATATTTCATCACACTTAAAATAAGACATGATCACCTCAGAAGTAACTTGTTTTTAGGTAATTGTCTCTTGTTTCAAGTGAAAATTTGCTTGAAACAAGTGAAAATTTGCTTGTTTCATTGGCAAAATTTGCCAGTGGAAAAAGTGAAAATTCACTTGAAATAAGTGAAAATTAGCTAGAAACAAGAAACAAAATTTGCCAATGAAACAAGCAAATTTTCACTTGTTTCAAGCAAATTTTCACTTGAAACAAGAGACAATTGTCTAAAAACAAGTTACTTCTGAGGTGATCATGTCTTATTTTAAGTGTAATGAGATATTTTGACTAGGAATAAGACATTTTTGACTTGAAATAAGACAAATAATCTTGGTAAGATTTTGAGTTTTTGCAGTGCACCGGTTTTAGAATCACTGCATTGGCTCCCTGTATGTTTCAGGATCGATTTTAAGGTTCTCTTAATAGTTTTTAAATGTCTTAGGCACTGGAAAAAAGGCTCAAAAATACGGACCTATCGAAGGTCGGATATGGTTGTATTTTTCAGAGATACGGGGGATATCCGGAAGAAAACACACTGGATCTTTGACAGATCATGTATTGATATATCTCCGTAAACGGACAAGTTTGGATCCTGAAAAATCCTGAATCAAGATACTTATCTGTGAAATATACGGAAATATCCTCCAATGTAATCTGTTGAAGATGCGTTTGTCAGATCTTCTTATATTTTAACCGCATCTTTAACGTATCCTGTTTTAGGTAACAGAAACGAATAGACCGGATATCTAACAGATACTTTCTTATATTTATTGAATCTCAGATATGCTGAAATATCCATATAATATCCTGCAATTTAATATGCTAAGGATCTTCATGTCTATATGTAAAATGCACCTGTGATCTATCCTGTTTATGACTGACTATCAGATATACATCTGATACCCGATAGACATAATTTCTTATATTTAACAAATTTCTGATATCCTGAAAAATCCGAACTCTACATACCTAATAAATAAACAAAATATCCAACATTCAGTTTTTTCCCATATGCATTGTTTCATTTTAAGTATCAATAAGGATCCTGAAGTCATATTCTCATGTGTCATACCTTTTCAGACAAACACTGAATGAGCAACCAAAAAAATAAATGAAAGTAATCAAGTTAAGGTGCATGAACTTTTTATTTCCTTATAATATGTTTTAGACACACAACCACACAACAGTACCACAACCTGTTTAATTGTTCTTGATATAATCAGTCTTAACCCCTCTGGGAGGCTCTCTGAGGCTGGCCATGCCAGTGGCCACCCGCCGGTGTACAATCCTTACGGAGCTGCGATGCTGCTCGTTTATTTTGTGCTGGCATTTCTGTAAAATGTCAGTCAGCCTGCTGGCCCTCCATGCAGGCTGGCTCACTTTCCAGGTCAGCCTGTCGTCCTCATCCGACTCTTCGTCACTCATTAGGCATGCCATGACATCCTTAAAGAAAGAAAAAAGAAAAAATGAAAAAAACAAAAAACAAACAAAAAAAAAAAACCTCACCACTAAAAATATTACTCCGCCTGGCAATATTATTGCCAGAGTCTGTGTGGTTTCCATGGCAACACGAAACGTTTCACTGAAACCCGCACCAAAAGCCGCCGTCAACTTTGTTAGTCTGCATAATGGACCATTATGTTGTCAATTTTGATTAATTTGGAGACCAAAGTTTGGATAAATGGCTGAACGAGGAAGATGAGAAAAAGCTGAGTAACGAGTGAAGAGCTGGATCAGCTGGAGAGGTCAGGAAATGAAGCCGGTACGGCCCGGTCAACGTTTTGGGCCGTCAAATGTCTACAGGACTACCTGACAAACACCGGGCAAACAGCTGATTTCTCAGCTGTAAGGAAAGAAGAGCTAAACAAGATCCTCCGTGAATTTTATGGAGCTTTAATTTCTAGCCTATGATAATGTGCCGCAGCGGATTCAGCACCACGGACAGAATCTGTAAGATTTTCCTTGGAGATGTGCGGCTATAACTTTGTTCTTGTTATTAACGTGTTAATGTTATCAGTTATTAATTAGCCTATTAATCGTTATTAATTTGTTTATTCTTTATGAGTTGCCTAGGCCATTGATTTAATTAATTTGTCAATTTGTTTGCATCTGTACACTGAAGTGAACATTTAATAAATAAACACATTTGTGAAAACTGTCGTCTTTATTTCAGAGGTAAATTGATAACAGCCTGAAAAGGTGATTAGCAAAAGGCCCCGAAAGGTGGGGTTGAAATAATATAACTCTGTTCAGCCTTAATGTTACTGCTTACTGTTGGTATTATTGCTGCTTAGCCACATTAATCGGAGCTGACGTTAAATTGGAGTGACATACCCTCAGCTGAAATAAAGCATCTGCGGGTGAGTTTATGAAAAGACAGATGTTTGTTGTGGCGCTGACACTGGAAAGAAGTATCCTATATTTAAATATAACTGTTAATATAAGTTGGTTGTAGATAAAGATCAGCTGTGCTGCTGAGTCGCTGTCACGGCACCTGTTAGATTAAAAATGACGGCAGAAGTATCGTTCCATCAAAAAAAATTTTTTTTTTCCAGCGGATATTATTATAGCCAGCCAACTTGGGCTTTTCATGTTTTCTAGACATCACACATCACGATTTCGCAAAACTGAATAAATACCACACATAGCAACACAAAACTGCTCTGCTAGCTCAATAATGTTACTAGAATCCGCTGGAAAAAATATTTTTCTTCATGGACTCATAGTTATACTTTTGCTGACTTCTCAGTGATTTTTAAGCGAACAGGTGCTAGGCTAGAAATTAAAGCTCCATAAAATTCACTGAGGATCTTGTTTAGCTCTTCATTACTTACAGTTGAAAAAATCAGTTGTTTGCCTGGTGTTTGTCAGGTAGTCTTGTAGACATTTGATGGACCAACTCGTCACTCTCGCGTATCTCTCTTTTTTCTCTTCTGTCTTGTCTTCCTGGTCAGGGGAGGCATCATGACAAGTAAAAAAAAATAATAATGATAACATAAAACGCGAGGTGTGGCAGCAACGAGCCGAGCCTCACCTCTCACTGCGCAATCCATCACAAACTGGGTTGATACATGCAATTGGCGCGTGCCTGTTGCAGAATCTCTGCATGTCGCCAATATAATTTTTGCAGATGTGTTTATATACCCTGATTTTCCACAGTCTGGCTAATGTCTTTAACCATTAAAGTTTAATATTTGTAAGTGACAAAGTTTTGCTGATGGGACATAAAACCGCAGTGAAAAGGCACAGGGTGAGGCAGATAGTACTCCACCGCACTGAAGGGGGAGTATGTGAGCCAAGGGGTGCTTGTTGCTGCTGTCTTTCTACGCAGAGGCGCCAAGCGAGTCAAGTGCACTGCTGCGAGCCGGGGTTTTGTGTGTGTGTGTGTTTTGCTCAGTCGGACTGCCGAAATGGAAGAGGATTATAAATCTAAGCTTAAAAATTTCTCAAAACTGGACTTTCAGTCAAAAGGGAAGTGATTAACAACGGAAGACCAACACCGGAGCTAAAAGGTTTGCTTCAAACTATGGGACAGAAGATAACTTGCTCTTTTCAAACGGAGTAGTACACCCGAAAAGACTGGCTGTGTGGCTGTCCTTCGAAACCGCCTTTACTGCTTTCCCTGCCTTTTGTTCTCAACTTGTGACAACGTCTGGACTAACACAGGATATTGTGACATGAAAAATTTACCACGAAGCCTCAGCAAACATGAGAGATCGACCACTCACGTTCAAAGCCAGATTGCTTTAAAAACTTTTGGAAGCTCAAGGATCGATTTGGCTTTGAATGAACAGCGGAGACTCAATATTAGCATCCACAACGCTAACGCTAAGGTAAAGGAAAACCGAGAGATTTTGAAAGACCTCATTAATGCAACCTGCTTCCTAGCTAAACAGGAGTTGGCATTTCCTGGTAACGATGAGAGGGCAAGCTCTTCTAATCGTGGCAACTATGTAGAACTATACTTTTGCTGAGGAAGATGAAAGGTTAGCTAGACATTTGGAGACATCCACTGTGTTTTCTGGCTTGTCAAATAGAATACAGAACGATCTAACTGAAGCAGCCGGTGATGTGATTAGATATGACATTAAATGAATAAATGATTTTAAATGAATAAATGATTTTAAATGTTAAATGCTATGTTCCTGAGGCGACAAATTTACTCCAACTGGTGCTCACTATACCAGCTACAACAGCGTCCGGAAAGGTCATTCTCTGCATTGAAAAGACTGAAAACAAACAGTCGGAATAGGACCGATTCTGGACGACTTTCCTCCCTGGCAATCATCTCCATTGAGGCGGAGAGACTTTTAGAACTAAATGTGGCAAAACGGGTGGTTGGAAGATAATGATGTAAGGCCTGAATGTAAAGGTGCTCGACAACGCCACCTGGGGGAATTTCACCCCCAGGAACTTAATTCAGGTTCGTAATGCACCCAGACCAGACGTGAAATCAATATAAAAATAGATTTATTTTCACAATATTAACAAAGTAAAATACAAACAGTGACAAAGGTCTTTTCAAATACTGTAACACGGCCACTACAACAATCTCACTTAGGGTCACCAGTACCAGTATGCGTAGGAAATCAAAACAATTACAATAAAGAAAAACTCAAAACAACCAAGGGAATAAACAATGAATTAAACACTTAAACCTCACACAAACCAAACATAAGCACACAAAAACATTAAGAAAGAAAACAAAAATAAAGCAGAGCAAATTATAATAAACTCAAAACACAATATTCATAATATACAACACCAAGTAAATAAATAAAATAAATCAGGGTTTACTGGGACTGACCCAAGAGTGGGCCAATTGCAGTTCGTCCCCGCGTACAATGGTGCGGGAGATCAGCCAATCACAGCACGGCACTTATAGTAGTCACTGGCGATAACAAACAGGGTAAAACAACAGTGGCATAATTGCGGCCACAGTGGGAGCCAACAATATAAATGCGGCTGTGCAAAACATGCGGCATGCAAGACAATAGATGAACTAATTGACAAGGCAGCATACACAGCAATACAAGACAAGCTCAAACAAGACAGCAGTAGAGTCCCGGTGCACCAGAGCGTTGACCGCCGGAGAGTGGAGCACCGCAGCGCACAGCCAGGCCAAAACGTGCCTACGAAGTGCGCACACAAAATAGCATTTACAATTATGTTGGTTAAAATGTGAATGACCAGGTGTAACCTGGCTACAGGCCACCTACCACAGAGCACAGAGCACAGGCACAGCGTCTCCGCCGGGGAGGAGAGGGAGAGCAGCAGGCCGCAGTTAAACGCTGCTGAGAGACCACAAAAAGAAAGTTTAGCGGCTAGCCGGATAGCAGCCACTAGCGAGCTGGATTACAGCTGCCGTTGGGTTAACTGAGCCGACATACCTGGAGGGAGCGAACAACAGCGTAGACAACCTCCAGTCCCACACAGCCGCAGCCAGCCGACAGCCTCACTGCAAGCACAACGTAAAGCAGGTGTAATGCCCAGAGACCGCAGAGACACCCAAATACCACAAGGCGAAAAGGACTTACAATTTTCGGAGAGATGGAGAAGACCTGGCAAAATCAGCAACGCCAACCGCCACACGGTTCACAGCACACGGAACGCCGCGACACACACGGACGCCAGCCCCGAGGGAGACAAGGTAGCACACTGAGCAAACACACACACCGGAGCAGTTAAAAGGCTAGCGGCTCCACCCTGCAATTAGTGCCGCGAGATGACCCACACCTGGTGTGGAGCAAGCGAAAAGGAGGGGGAAGGGGAGGAGGAAGAGACTATCCTGCTACATAAAGGAAAATAAGGAGGACTTTTACAACAAAGTAACGGAGATTTTTGTGGCGAAGGATAGGCACATAGACTTCATCTACAAATAAAGGTAAGACCACAAACAGTTTTCATTTCAATCTTATAAAAAAAAAGATATAGGCGGAGTAATATTTTCAGTGATGAGGCATTTTTCATTTGAGCACGGCTTGCCGTGCTGTCGTGTTCATTTGAGCACATTCTAAACGTCTGATTGACCAATCAGATTGCTCGGTCTCGATCTACGTGTTGTATAATAAAATGTAGGCCTATTCCTCTGCCTAGTGTACTTTTTTTTGTATTACATTTAAAACATGAATTTTACTCTAGCTTTACATACGCTTGCATTATTTTATCCAAAAGTTCATTTTGATTATGCATACCCTGTGTCGCCGGTTGTTGAGGGCTTTGGCCCGGCGATCTTCTGCCGTCTTGTTCTCCACCAAAAGCTTGAACTCCCTTTTAACGTTCTCATAATAACGGTTGCAGGCTCCTATCAACAAAAAGCCATGTTAAAAAAAAAGACTTTTACATATTGCACACCATCAAATATGACAGTGATGGATCAGTCGCAAATTCAGCCCAGTCATTGGATATTAGCAGTTGATGTTTACAAAAACACAACAAGGCTGCTACATATCCAACCAAAGATCAACTCCAACCATGGGATCTATAAGATCTATTTTTCACGGGAAGTTGGAGTATCTCCCACAAATGATGGATTCAACCAAATACGGGTATTTTAAGCCAAGAAATTATGCTTTCCTAACCGTAACCAAGTGTTTTTGTGCCTACACCTAGGGAATAAACAATGTTTTGACAAGAGAAACAGAAAATGAAAGCTAAACAACTGTCAGGTTGCAACATAAAGAAACCATTTAGGTGCCAGTTTTGAACTAGTCTGAATGCACTCCTAGAACATCTAATGAAGCAAAATTTAGGATTAATATTTTTTGGGGGATTTATTCAGAGCTAATTTCAGGAAACTGAACTCACTTCTTATCAAAGAAGCATCAAAGTCATCCCCGTCCATTATAGCCTGAGAAATGAGTTTGGTCACCTCTGAGTTGTACTCAGACGCAAACCTGTAGGGTACATTGGTAGGAATGACAAGACAACATAATGGATTACTTGACATGGAAGCTACTGTTATCAGTTCATTGGAAATGAAAATGAATAAATAAATGAATAAATAAATGAAAACAATTTGAAAAGCACAATCTTCTAAAAATTAAATAAGTTATTATTTTATAATGCAACGAAACTCGTACAACCGTAAATACTTTACAGTTAACATGACAATACACAGAGAAAGCTCTTCTCCCCAGTGGGAGATGTACATGAAAGATTAAAAACTGATAGTTGACTAAAATAAGTATTTTTTCCCCTTGATGATATTATTTATTGTTAATATTAATTTTCTTACCTCTCATTGCCCTTGTACTTATGGTCACTGCCCAGACCAGCATGGATCCTTTTGACTTCGCGCTAGTTAAGCCAAAAAACAAAACAAAACAAAACAAAACAAAAAAAAAAACAACAACAAAAAAGTAACATCAGTTTAACAAGACATGTCTTAACAAAACGATCTCAACTCCTCCAGGTTAACAATAACAAAACAGAATTAGTAAGTAAAGATGAAAGCTTTTTACCACAGGAATCATAATTTTAAGTGGTTTTTTTTCCCCTTTCTTACATAATGTTCTACAAATTACTGACCTATGCCTTCAACATAACTTACAGATAAGGCCTTGGGAATTCTCAGGGGGGTGTGCTGTGGCATAGCTGCTGTTGCTTCCGCTTTCAGGTGGTCCACATCCTCTGCGATTTTGTCCATTTTGTCATTTAAATTATCCACTTTGTACACCAACTTTGCCATAGTTCTATTTATGTTTGACAGTGCCCTAAAAAATGGAATTAAAATATTGGGTTAAATCATTTTAGTTAAGTATTACTGTTACCCAAACAATGTTGACTGTTGACTTATGATATTAATTTTTTTGTTGGCCAGTGGTTGCTTTTTTTTTTTTTTTTTTTTGCTTTCTCTTGAAATGCTAAATAAATTCTTACATGCATGGAATACAGTATGAATTGATCATGCGGCCTGTCCCTCAGATGAATTTGTCTGGTGTGAGTTTTTTTTTTTTTTTTTTTTTTAAAAACAAGTTCGCATATTTTCGGCGTTTCCATAGCTCAAGTGCTTGTTCCTCTCACCATATCTGACAACAATTTCAGCGATCCCGCAGGTGACAGTGTGGATGGAGGAGGCAAAGAAGACAAAATCAGAGAGCGGCAGATTATAATACCATCAGAAACATTTTAATTACTCTGTTGGCTACCACCAGTAACACAGGACAAATACGAATGAGACGAATGATGTACAGCTCCCGGAAGAATAACCTCGCTCCCATCCTATCCTGTTCAGTTTTTTCTCCTTGGTTGAGTTATTCCTTGACTGGAAAAACTATTATAAAAAAGAAAAGAAAATGGAAAATACCTGCATGTGCGTATTTATATATAAAAACTGGTCTATTGTTTTCATAGTTCCCGCTCCCGCCCACTCCCGCTGACTTTTTTTCCTGTCCCGCAGGAATCCCGTGACCCGTGGAAATCCACAAACTCCAATTCCAATTTACAGGTAACGTTAACATATTAGGAGTAGCACTGCCTGGTAACTTGCTGCATTGTTCCATGCTGGATATATAACTTCAGTGCTTTACTAGCTATGATCTGAAGCAAGCAGCGCTATACGTTAGCTGGGAACCATCAGCCTGTTAACTAAACACACACTGGCTGCATATCCCACTCATTTGAGCAGGGTGCTGCGGCTCAAGTCTTGTAATGCCAAGGAGCCTTGGCCATGTTCTTTTGGCGCGGCTAACCTCTTTGAGTGGTGCATTAAAAAATTATATATGTACAGTACAGGCCAAAAGTTTGGACACATCTTCTCATTCAATGCGTTTTCTTTATTTTCATGACTATTTACATTATAGATTCTCACTGAAGGAATCAAAACTATGAATGAACACGTGGAGTTATGTACTTAACAAAAAAAGGGGAAATAACTGAAAACATGTTTTATATTCTAGTTTCTTCAAAATAGCCACCCTTTGCTCTGATTACTGCTTTGCACACTCTTGGCATTCTCTCGATGAGCTTCAAGAGGTAGTCACCTGAAATGGTTTTCCAACAGTCTTGAAGGAGTTCCCAGAGGTGTTTAGCACTTGTTGGCCCCTTTGCCTTCACTCTGCGGTCCAGCTCACCCCAAACCATCTCCATTGGGTTCAGGTCCGGTGACTGTGGAGGCCAGGTCATCTGCCGCAGCACTCCATCACTCTCCTTCTTGGTCAAATAGCCCTTACATAGCCTGGAGGTGTGTTTGGGGTCATTGTTCTGTTGAAAAATAAATGATCGTCCAACTAAACGCAAACCGGATGGGATGGCATGTCGCTGCAGGATGCTGTGGTAGCCATGCTGGTTCAGTGTGCCTTCAATTTTGAATAAATCCCCAACAGTGTCACCAGCAAAACACCCCCACACCATCACACCTCCTCCTCCATGCTTCACAGTGGGAACCAGGCATGTGGAACCAAAGATCTCAAATTTGGACTCATCAGACCAAAGCACAGATTTCCACTGGTCTAATGTCCATTCCTTGTGTTTCTTGGCCCAAACAAATCTCTTCTGCTTGTTGCCTCTCCTTAGCAGTGGTTTCCTAGCAGCTATTTGACCATGAAGGCCTGATTGGCGCAGTCTCCTCTTAACAGTTGTTCTAGAGATGGGTCTGCTGCTAGAACTCTGTGTGGCATTTATCTGGTCTCTGATCTGAGCTGCTGTTAACTTGCGATTTCTGAGGCTGGTGACTCGGATGACCTTGTCCTCAGAAGCAGAGGTGACTCTTGGTCTTCCTTTCCTGGGTCGGTCCTCATGTGTGCCAGTTTCGTTGTAGCGCTTGATGGTTTTTGCGACTCCACTTGGGGACACATTTAAAGTTTTTGCAATTTTCCGGACTGACTGACCTTCATTTCTTAAAGTAATGATGGCCACTCATTTTTCTTTAGTTAGCTGATTGGTTCTTGCCATAATATGAATTTTAACAGTTGTCCAATAGGGCTGTCAGCTGTGTAGTAACCTGACTTCTGCACAACACAACTGATGGTCCCAACCCCATTGATAAAGCAAGAAATTCCACTAATTAACCCTGATAAGGCACACCTGTGAAGTGCAAACCATTTCAGGTGACTACCTCTTGAAGCTCATCGAGAGAATGCCAAGAGTGTGCAAAGCAGTAATCAGAGCAAAGGGTGGCTATTTTGAAGAAACTAGAATATAAAACATGTTTTCAGTTATTTCACCTTTTTTTGTTAAGTACATAACTCCACATGTGTTCATTCATAGTTTTGATGCCTTCAGTGAGAATCTACAATGTAAATAGTCATGAAAATAAAGAAAACGCATTGAATGAGAAGGTGTGTCCAAACTTTTGGCCTGTACTGTATAATGGCACATTGGAGAATCTGCTTCCACCTCTAAATCCGGGAAGTATTTCTTTTGATGAAAACCAAGCATTGCTTCTAATGTTGAGAACGTTGTATGGAAATGACATCTACAGAGTGTCTTACCACTGCACACAGTTCAACAGGTATATTCTAGGCGGTGAGTTATTTTCATCAGAAGATCATAGAGCTGATACAAACTCGTGTGTGCATGCAAAGTGGTTTCGTAACGACCGTGACACCGGAGAGCCTGTTATTGACCCCGAGGCTGAGGCTCGTCCAGCTTTAATATCCAGGATGCTGAAGGTCACTGTCTATTTGAAAACTGATGGTAAAAAAGTTAAACACGAACATACTGTAGCAGAGGTTAAATGGTTTAAACAACACAGTGACAGATGCTACTATTGTCAGAATGACTCATGTTCTGTATGGGAGACAAACTTTGAGCCATTTTCGCATGCAGCATACCTCCCACTGAAAAGAGTTATAGGTCGCTGTGCCTATACCAAGGCTAAGGTTCATTTTTCAAAGACCAGAGAGGAAATTGTAAGCATTGTTGTTCCAGTGTCATCGATAAGATGCATTTAGGTACAAGATGATGTTGTGATCCAAAGTAGTGGTGTTTGACAGCCTGGCAGCCTTTCAGCTGTGCAAACTTGTATTGCCAGTTTTGTTAAAAAAAAAAGAAAAAAAAAAAAAATTATTTGCAAGATAAGAATATGGATATTGAAAACAGTCATAAAAAATGTCCATACTCTGACAAGCTAAATTGTGACTGAAAACTGAAATGTATGTGTATACAAAATTGAAATATGTACTTCAAAATAGGAAATGCAGGAGTTATGCCTCAGTGTCCTTAGTAGAACACACACCACTGCTAACACAGACATTATGAATTAAATATTGAATTCTGACACTCAAAATGAGGAAATTCAGTACAGAAATTCAATACAGTAGGGATGTGGAAGTCATGCTTTTATTGTAGATTTGAAAAAAGCTGTTTGAATCAGTGAAAGTAAGTAAGTAAGTAAAATGTATGATACTTCTGTAAAGTTCAGTGACTGTTGATTCATTTTCTATTATACACAAGTCTTTGTAATATATAACCATATATAACACCAGATGTCAATAAAAATATGTTATGAATTTAAAACACTGGATACATCGCTAATTTGTGTGTGTTTCCACAACTTCATTAAAAAATCACCACAAACTGTCACCCCACCTTATAGTTTCTATGGTAAAAACATGCTGTTTGTTCAGAATTTCTGTGTAGGGGATATGCCAGGTCATGGGAAATACCATCATTACATTTCTCTGTATCTCACTAGGCAGGTGCTTTCATTTTTAGATCAACAGTCCTTGTACGGTAAGACACAGTTTGAATCTGGTATCTGTCATATATGCTTATGGATAATATCCATAAGCATATATGACAGATGCGATACTCCGGATATCTATGGATATGTGAGGGATAAATTAAAATGTATACTAATGGATCTTTCAGGTTAGCTGCAAGCACCTTTGTCTTTCTAAGATTTTGGGGTAAAAGACACCTAATCTATATATAATTATAGCCTAAATATTACAATGTTAACGTTAATCTTTGAGAAATCACTAGGTTGCATGAATCTTTAGAATCTAAAGCATGTGTCGCAGATATCATATCCGGATCTGTGATATATCCTTTAAAATCTAAAGGATATGTCACAGATATCATATCCGGACAACATGATATGTACGGATCTGTCAGGGATCAGATCTTCCAGTATACTCTCTGTATATGTTATGGATATGTGACAGATACATAAACTTGTATACTGTTGGATCTTTCCGGATACAGGCCCTTTTTGTCCAGTGAGGGGTCTTGGGCCTTCTTATCTTTCTGAATTGCTTTTACCTTACGAACCTTCGCGGACCCTCAGGTCCTCCGACACCGGCCTGTTATCTATTCCCAGAGTTAAAACACGAACACACGGTGAGGCATCTTTCCAGTTTTTTGGCCCCCGATTGTGGAACAGCCTGCAGGAGGGCCTGAGGGCCGCAGAGAATGGTGATATTTTTAAAAACAGGCTCAAGACCCACCTATTTAATTTGGCATTTAACTCATATTCTTAATATACTTTTTATTTTAACCTGGCTTTTATTTAATGTTCTTCTTATACCCTATACTTTTTGTTTTGGCTTTTAACAAAATGTTCTTATGTTTATACATGCTTATTTTAGCTTTTATTAATGTTCCTATATATCTTTATCATATGTTTTTATTTCTTTTTATACTTTTTATATTTTTATCTTATGTTTTCATACTTTTATCCCATATATCCAGTGTTTCCTCAGTGGGGGCCCTCTGCGCTGGGGGCTGTTATCAGCTGGGGCTGGGGTGTTTCTCTCTTGTGGGGCACACCGGCTGGGGTGGGTGGGGGCTCTGTGGTGGTGCCCCGCTGCAGCGCCATGGGTCCTCTGCCTACCTGTGGTTTGGGGGGCCCCTGAGCTGTGGCATTCTGGCCTGGGCCGTGGGTAGCCCCCAGCGCAGATGGCAGGGTTTCCTGACCTGGTTCCTCTGTACTCAGCCAAACAAACATTGTGTGTGTGTGTGTGTGTGTGTGAGAGAGAGAGAGAGAAAGTCGTGGGGTGGGGAGGGGTGGGGGTGGGGGGTGCTTTTAACATGTAAAGCACTTTGTGCTACATTTTATGTATGAAAAGTGCTCTATAAATAAAGTTTGATTGATTGATTGATTTTTAGATAGTTAGATAGTAACTTAGTTACAGCAGTAAAATCACTTTACATATTAGCAAATTTTCTCACTTAACTACATTTTTGAGTAACACAAATATTGACACAGTTTTCCCCAAAGAGGAGCTGCCATGTTGCCAAAAAGGATCTACACTAACAAATGAATAAATGATTTTGTGTGTGTGTGTGTGTGTGTGTGTTATACCATCTAAAAGCATATAAAGATCTTTTCCTCTTGGACAGATTGAATTTCACATCAACTTCTGACCTGAACTCATTTTTGATTATTCCATCTCACTTGCCCGTTTTTCTTTAAACAGCTGAAAAATGGCATCCTAGTATTAGTGTCTTGGCTGGGTATTTTATGGTATAAATGCTATTTCACAGGTCTCACCATCCTGAAAAAAGTGAAAAGAGTGCTTTAGAGTTATAGTATACTTATCCTCTTGGGTAATAAAGGATGAGGATGCTCAGGAGGGAATGAGCATGCTCAGGAAGGAATCTGTTGGGTTTCTTTGTTTTCCTTTCTACTGTAATTTGTAGAGCGTGGTCTTTACCTGCTCTACCTGTAAAGCGTCATGAGATAACTTCTGTTGTGATTTGACACTATATAAATAAAGATTGATTGATTGATTGAGCAGAGTAACCAGTAAATCAATCATTTAATTCATTTTGATGGGTTTGTCTGGCACCAGATAATGTTAATGGTGTGCCAATTCATCTATGGGTTGTGTATGCATGTTGAGGGGAAAGCTTTATTTGATCCTCATCTCTTTCCTGTTTCAAATCCTGTAGGGAAGAGGCCATTCGCAATGAAACAGCCATCCAGTCACTGCTGTTCCCACTGTTCCACTGCCTGGTGTTTTGAAACAAAGACTCTGCCAGAGTCCCCTAAACAACAGTGAAAACACACTTATACTTACTGTGCCTGGCCACATGGGCCTTTTTGTGGCAACCCTTTGAAATGATTCAAGTCAGTGCTGAGGCCACCGCTTTGTTCAACTCTGGGGCCTTCTGCTCCTAGATGATGAAAAGGGTTCCCAGGGATAAGGCGCAAAGCAACCTGTCTATCAGATGAGCCGGCCACTAGTGCCTCAAAGCACCATGCCAGTTGTCACTATGGTGCCTCTCCATTTGAGAGTATCAGAGTAGAGATATTGAACATCTGTATCGTAGCTCATTTAATATTTTTTGAACAACTTGAAGAGGATATTCAATTACATTAATAAAGCTATGCTTCTAGATTAGGCAGCCTTTGTCAGGGATAAATGTCTTGAAATGGGAGGTAGGCTTAAAAAGTATGATGCTAACTGTTAACATTGTTGGGAAAAACTTTCCCCAGTGAGTCAGTGAGAGTTGGCAAGTCTGGCTTATTCAGAATAATAAATCTATCATCGGCTATTCAGTGCAGCAGAAATGGTCCCAGTTATTTTTGTTACTGTGGCTTGGCTTGTTGACATGAGTGTGAGGGGATGGATGAAGGAGGAACCTTGGTTGCATGTGTGTGGCTTTTGTGTGCTTTCAAGGAGCAGATTAAGTTGTGTCAGGTTAGCTGTGCTTGTGGTTGGTTCAGTAAGATTTTGAGAGGAACCCTTTCCTAATAGTTCGCTACGTAACCAACCGCTAAGCTAGCGCTAGCTGTGAATAATTGTGTGTGTGTGTGTGTGTGTGTGTGTGTGTGTGCGCGCTTTATTTAGCGGTTGGTTGCGTAGCTAGCTTGGTTGAGTGTGTGTGTGTGCTTCTGTTAACCTATAAAATCTTACAAGGGGTTGCCCCATGTCTCTAATGTTTGCCCTCATCTTCAGTGAGTCTGTGTGAATGGATAATGTGATGTGTGGATCATATTGAATTTAGGATGCATTTAACAAGGTTTGCTTTCCTATTTTTAGACTTCTCGTGTGAGGCGTTCGCCAAAAGGTGTTGCAACAAGGCGTAAAGGAGGAAAGCGACAGGTTGGTATCATATTTAGTGTGTGAACTGTGGATTTTTTTGTCATATTTTGATACCACATACAGAACCCAAATGAATGAGTGCATTATTGAAAGGAGTCTTTTGTCATCCCCTTTCTTTTTTAGGTGCCGGCAACACCTTCACCTGCGCATGTGACCGTGTCTGCCTCTGGGCCCAGACCAGCGGTGCAGCAGGTTTGTCTTTGTCTAAACATAATATGTGAGTTATCATTATGAGAAGTAGCAGGGAAATAGTTCTCCTGTTTTCTTATTCAGTAAAACCTTGTTTTTGATTTTTGTGGCAGGTGGAGGTGACAGCCCAGGAGTCTGCAAACGCGGTTCCGGGGGTGGTCGTCGCTCAGAAGGAGGTTGCTGCAGCGTGTCCTGCTGTCCTGGAGGTGGCCGCAGCGTGCCCTGCTGTCCTGGAGGTGGCCGCAGCGTGCCCTGCTGTCCTGGAGGTGGCCGCAGCGTGCCCTGCTGTCCTGGAGGTGGCCGCAGCGTGCCCTGCTGTCCTGGAGGTGGCCGCAGCGTGCCCTGCTGTCCTGGAGGTGGCCGCAGCGTGCCCTGCTGTCCCCGACATGCCAAGGAAGATCATCAAAGCTAAGGCTGGTTTTGTTCCTTCTGTTTGTGTTGCTGATGTTCAGTTAGAGTTTGATGGTAATGCTGTGGCAACAGAGGCTGGCAGAGATAGCAGCAGGATTAAGGAGAGGGGTCTAGCTGCAGACCTCCAGCGTGAGGCGTCTTCCGGTGCAGGCTCCCGTCTCAGGCCAACCTCCAGCGTGAGGCCACAAATAACCGGAAATAACAAACTTTTTTCACACCTGCTGAGGGACTCCGGCATTTTGGCCAAACACCAAGAAGAAGGAGACTCCGACATTTACGTGTACGACCGACAGTTGTGACAGTAAGTGAAAGTCCAAAAAATGACAATAGTCGAGTTATGTTTGCAGTTGTACTAGCGGTCATCTGCACTCAAACTACCCAATACATTACATATATTTTATTGCATGTTTACAATTAAATATGTGAACTGTGTTAACTTAGGGTCGGAAGTTGGGCGGTAGCGACAATTTGTTTGAAATAATTTTTTTTGAGACATAGCCTAACGTTGATCAAAACACGACTTTTATTGACTTGAAGGCTAAATTGCATTTAGCATCTACAAGTCCCGGGTCAGTTCTCCGCTGTTTTGCGGACCCCGCTCCTGGTCGTACATTATATCTAGCCATTGATAAATCAAATAGTGGGTGGATTATCCTGTAAGTGCTACGATGTTTGTATTTGTGTAGTGTTATCTGTCCAAACGAGGTAATGGCCTACGTTTTACGAGGCGTGTTTGTGCCGCGGTGTTACTGAGACGACACCTTTCACTCTCCAAAGTTAGCGTCACATGCAGTATCTAACATCACAGTTAGTCCAAAGCTATTTCACCCTCTGTCGTGTTCACCTCTTGCCCCTTACTTTAGTGGTCCCAGTCAAATTCAACCGGTCTGTTAACTGCTCTTAAAACAAACACAAATCACCCCCCAAGTTTTTATTTAACACTTTTTTCTCTGTCTTTTTCATAGGACGAAGTGGGGGACAGGGTACTTCATCACTGCAAAAAGGCCGCAGAGTGGGACGAAACAAACCAACACTTGTTTTCGGTCAAGGTTTCCCTGTGTCCTCACTGTGGGAGAGAAAGAACTGGAAGAGGCTGTGAGGCAGTACAGAAGGCTTAGGGATGAAAAAGAACGTTGCCACCTCCATGACCAGGAGACAGAAGCAATCCTTGACCATTTCAAATTTAAATTCCATAAAAATTAACATATGTGGGTCTTTTGTGAGGAGATTGCTGACAAAAGAGGATACATGACCTACACTGAATGTGAAATGAAGGAGTAGGCTAATAAGGATGGGTTGTCATATTGGATTTAAGGCTAACAATGTTTAATAAAAGGCTGAATAAAAGCGAGTGATTTGGTGTCCTTTTATCTGTTTTCCTTATTGCTTTAATTGTATTATATTTTCATTTTGTATATAAAATATATAGTTATTAGATATTTATTTATTTACTTTAATTATGCCGTGAAGATCACAGGTGAGTTAGTGTATTTCAAGAAAATGACTGCAGTTTTATCTTTTCCTCTCCCTAAATGCTGACAATTTTATATTTAAGCATAGTTGAAAATCTGATTGGTGCCAATATTCTTAAGATCTTCAGGTGTACAGTATATCATTGAAGACATTTAATACAATAGAAATTTGAAAAATAAGGCAACTACCTTAAATGTTATACAAGAGCTGTTAAGTCTGAACAAATGTGCATAGACTGATGTTTTCATGTAACTACTCTTCAGAAGGACTTAAAGGTTTATTTGAAATTTCTTGTACGTGCACCTGGAGTTTATCCCATTGTAGGACTAAAATTTGATGTTAGTGGTGTAATTGTGGTAAATGCCACAAATTAAAGGTAGACAACATCAAAAGTGCTATATATTTAAGAAACTGATGTCTTTCACGTATCAAAGTTTACTAATTAAATATATAAAAATATCTTACAAAATCGATAACTTGGTTTTATTTTGAAGTTTGTTGTGCGCATTTTCTGTCCCAAACGACTTCACACTTGAGGTGGCTTTATTTTGGAATTTATTGTGCGCGCTTCCGGTCCCAACCGGCCTCACGCTGGAGGTTGGCCTGAGACGGGAGCCTGCACCGGAAGACGCCTGACGCTGGAGGTCTGCAGCTAGATCGTCTTGGGATTAAGGCTGAATTATGCTTCCGCGTAGGAAGAGCGTACGGAGGTTGTGTGAAGCTTACGGGGGTTGTGCGACCGCCGCAGAGCCTTGCCGCGCGCCTCCCAAAAATTGTAACTACGCGGACCCTCCGCAGCCCCACAAGAGCTGTGATTGGTCCGCCGAAGTACACTATTTCCGGCATTTCGTTGCAACCAGCATCACATTCCTGTTGTTGTGCCGTCAGCGCCGTTTTTTTTTTTTTTTTTTTTTTTAAAACTGTTGTGTCTCGACTCGTCGGTTGTGTTTGAAAACTTTGGAGAGTGCCCGCACCTATACGACTCGTCCACTCGCCACAGAAGAGCAGCGACCATACGTCACAGGGTCTACGTTGGTGGGAGGAGAATTGCTCTGTGTGTTTGCAGAGGTATGTTGGACACACACGCGCTGCGTAGGAAATGCGTGCTTCGCACAACCCCCGTACACTCTTCCAACGCTGAAGCATAATTCAGCCTTTAGGCTAGCAAAGGCTGTGCGTGGATCGTTTCACCAGGGCGATTCGTGATTTGTGTATGGAGGAGTCCAGTGTATGGCTGTAGGTTTGGTCAGCTTAGCCAAACACACTGTGAGCAGTGCATTCTCATGGGACAGGGTCGATCTGGATTGTGCTGTGCTTTTAGGTGATGAGTTGTACACCAGTTTGCGTGACCTCAACAAATATATATATATATATATATATATATATATATATATATACATATCTTCAGCCATGTGTCAAATCTGCTGTCTGTGCCAGATTTGCCACAAATGTTAGAATTAGAAGGAGAGGTGTTTAGGTTCAGTTTTGGTGACACGGTGTTAGGTGAAGTAGGCGTAACTGAAGGTGAACACATCGACTTCGGTGTGTTCATCAGCTTGCGAAATGGGCTGGAGAGGATCTTCAGTCAGTACACCACATGTCTTCTGACAATGTGGAAACACCACTGCCATCGTGTGTGAGGATGGACGGTTCGCTGTGGTCAACAGTCACTCACGCAGTAACACTGGTTTGTTACAGTTTAACGGTACAAGCGTGGTTCTGCATTTTGCGTGTCTTGATGACCTGCACCACTACATCTGTCGTTTGGCCGACAGTCTCTGTGCAGGGGAGAAGCTCTTTGAGCTGTGTGGCGTTACGGTCAGCGGGGGTGCAAGTCCAGCGCGGTCTGGTGTGTCTGTGGAGAGCCTCATCACTGGAATGAGTGCTGCTCCAGCACCAGAGTCTTGTGTGCTCACTGAGGCTGGGAGAAAAACTGAGGTGTCTGCAGGCAGTCGTGAGTTTGGTGTCGGCATGGCCACAAGTCCGGCACTGTCTGACATTTCTGTTTTTAGTTTCTCCAGCGAGGTGAGCAGCAGTTCAACAGCAGAACCAACAGTGAGTGGTGGCAGAAAGCGTGTCATTTCTTCTGGCACTTGTATGTCGAAGAAATCCAAGAGCGTCGATGTTACTGAGGTCAATTTGGATGTAGAGTTTGTTAGCGAGGTGAGAAGTGAAGAGCTGGTTTTCCGTCCCCTTGGCGTAGATGTTTGTCGTGCTTTGTGCACAAAGTTAAACGTCGACTGCGTGAAGGTTGGTAGTGCAGTATCCACAGAGGTGGGGCTGTTGGGTTTCCCTTGTAGCAAAGAGAAGATTGTGGCTGATGGTAACTGCTTCTTCAGAGCCATCTCTCAGGCTGTGAGTGGTTCACAGAAGCACCATCGTAGGATTAGGCTAGCTGTATGTAAAGAGTTGGAGAGGAATGCAGACAGATATCAGAGTCTCTTGAGAAGTAAGTACTCCTCTGTGTTAGAGTACATTCAGCAGTCCAGGATGACACGTGTCGGCAGTTGGGCCACAGATGTGGAGATTCAGGTGACAGCCGATTGGTTAGGCGTTAAGTGTATTTACGTTCCATGATGGACGCTGGTTGAAGTATAGCTGTAGTACTAAGCATTTGTCATCAGAGTGTGTTTACTTGGAGAATATAATGGGACAACATTTTGAGAATGTTGTTTGTGTGTGTAAGCCTGGACTGCAAAGTTGCTACAGTTACTGTAAAGTTAGTGAAGTCACAGGTTATAGCATTAGATCTAGGATGATGGATGTAGTGGTTACCGATAGTGACAACACAGCGGTTAGGTGTAGTACTGATGTAGTAGGTTCTGATGTAGGTGTAGAGGATAGTGCCAAGGTTGTGGAGGCTGCTAGCAAGGCAGTGTTAGGTAGAAAGTCTGTTAAGTCCAAGTATCTCAGGCAGAAACAAAAGGCGCAGGAGAAGTTGAATATGTTGCTTAGGGAAAAACGTCAGTTAAGGATTAGGAAGATACAGTATAAGGAAAATGTGTTGTTCAGGGAGAAGGCAAAGTTGTAGAGTGTAGGAAATTATAGTGAGAATTTACCCCACAGAGAGAGGGTTAAACAAATGGGTGTTATTAAGTACAGAGAAAGCCTCGAGTACAGAGAAAGAGTTAAGCCCAAGAGCTTGGTCCAATATAGGGACAGCTTGTTTTCACCAGCAGAGTCTGTACTCCTTTTGGTTTTTGTCATCACTATTGAGCTTGTGATGCTTGCTTTGTTCCTTATGGAAAAGCTCATTTGTCATCATATGCATGTGCATGTACAGGTCTCAGTGTGAATGAGTGAAAAATATCTATATATAGTATTTTATAGCATTTTTCGGAGAAATCCTCAAACAATTCCAGAGCAACTTAAAAAAAAAAAAATCAAACTCACTACTAGGGTTTTGCTTATGTTATTTATTTTATTTATTTTGGCATTTCTGCCTTATTTGATAGTGACAATACAGAGAGACAGGAAAGGCAGGTGGAAGAGTGGGAACAACATGCAGCAAAGGGCTTAGGCTTGATTCGAATCCAGGCTGCTGCAGTAAGGACACAGCTTTGATTCGTGGTACTCATTCTACCAGGTGACATTCTAGGGCGCGTGTTGTGGGAGGTGAAAGAGTCAAAGAATCAGAAGACAAAATGTATAACACAAATGAATTTTTTTTTTTTTTTAGTAACTCATTCCAATTTTGACCAGTGCACTCAGCAGAGTATGCACCAATGGAGCCTTTTTTCTTTGTTTTCTTCAAGGTCAAATTTCATGGTTGGATACAGTGGAATTATGTACACAGATTTATAGTACATATACAGAAGCATTTGCTTACCCCATCAAAACTTGTTTTTGCTCCACCGTATGTATGTACTCGTTGAGTAGTTGTGGCTGAGATGACAGACAGCATCTTTTGAAAATGATCCGACAGAGGGTTTCCCCAAATCTTCCAAAGAAAATTTGCAGTGGAACAGGTTACTGGGCGTCCATGACGTAAACTGTGGTCAGACAACACACAGGTTACTGGGAACCTCCCGTCTGTTTCCTCTGTCTTTCCACAGCGTGCTACATGACTTCATTATTCTCAAGTTAGGCGTGGATCCCGAGAACCTTTCTCAGCCCCTCTCATACCCCCTTTTCGTTCTACAGCACAGCTTTCAACAGGCTCTTCAGTCTCAGGCCAGGCATGTTTCTGCCTCACGAGTACACTATGTTAGAAATTCAAGATCCATTTACATTTGTTTGTGGATAGGCATGGAACAAAAATTGCAGCATTTCTCCTCAGAATATTTGACTGTTTATTTTTATGACTCCTACTCCCATCTGCCATTGTCCCTGTTTGCTCAATCTCCTTATCACATGTTCTCTTCACAGACCCTCCCCTCACTACAGCTGCCTCCTTGCCTGAGTGCAGCCTGGGATCCACAGTTGGCGGCGCAGTCGGTGGAATTCTGTTCCTGCTTCTCTTGCTGATTCTGGGCAGGGCCTATTACATGCACCAGCGCAGAACCTTCAGAGGAGTCTACTACCCCAAGCAGTGCCTGAGACGCTCCGACATACAGAAGAGGTCTCAGCTGGATGTCGTGCAGCCGCATGAGCTGCAGGAGATACATGGGGACAAGGGCAGCATAGGCAGCCAGGAGTTCATCATTTAGCCCGACCACCCCACTGAACACAAAGATAGGGAAGAATAGCAAAAATTCATTAGTTGTAATTAGTTAAGTTTCACTGGAAATTTAGGCAGGCCAGAGTCATTATTATATTACACTGCAAAAACGCACTTGAAACAAGAGACAGTTGTCTAAAAACAAGTTACTTCTGAGGTGATCATGTCTTATTTTAAGTGTAATGAGATATTTTGACTAGGAATAAGACATTTTTGACTTGAAATAAGACAAATAATCTTGGTAAGATTTTGAGTTTTTGCAGTGTATTGTTCAGGAAATGTGGCTGTTTTTTATTTTTGGAAAAAAAACTTATTTTTTTTCTATGAAGTCTGTAATTTTCTGACTGTTAGTTTATCTTACAAGCATTGAGGAGCTCCTGCCTCAAGGTACACGGTGAGTGCTCTTCCCTTCGCTGCATTTTATATTAGTCTTCAAGAGTTTGTGACTAATTATGTTAAAATGATTGATCTCTCACAGGAATAAAAAAGAGCCATAGATTGTCTTTTGTTCCTTTGTCTGCAATAAAAGTTCCACCATTATTGCACTCAAATGTCTCCAGGAGTTCTGCTTTCCTGAATAATAGACTTATAGTTAGTTAGACAAAAACATTTCTTTTCTATAATGTAGGACAATGTCACATTCTGTTCTTGCTGGTTACCAGACTTTATTGAAGCTACTTCTCTTATACTGAGGAAAATATTCAAAGCCAAGACACCACTGTTTTATGGCTGCACCATGACATCAGATAGAAAATATCTAGATGTCTTGTGCATAATGTTATAGACATTTGCCCGTAATTCAGCAGGACATATTTGGTAGGCTACCTCTGGAAAAAACTGGAATCTCCACTAACATTTAAAGTGAACTACTCTGGATTTGAGTAAAGCTCTGCTGCACAGCGTGAAGCATTTGTAATGGCGAACCCGCTGATGGGACTAGCAAGGTTGAAGAGGTTAAACAGGGTGTCTGCAGGTTTTAACAAGTGCAATTCTAGACTTTTTTAGACCTTTTTTAGACAATCCTGTGTAAAATTTAAGACCATCACGAAGTAGAGATGGGACCGATCTGATCCAGTATCGGTATCGGATGCCGATATTGACGTAATTCAGGTATCAGATATCGGCCCGACGTCACCGATCCTCTTCCCGATCCACAATCAGTTTCTGCTGTTAGCCTATATGAATAATGCAAATTCAAGCCCATAGCCAACACAGTTAAGCATACAAATACACTTCTACAAAGTTACTCAGCTTCCCCTTCCCTCCCCCCCAGAATTCTACCAGTTACGCAAGTGATGCTAATCACGTAACATGACGCTATCTGAAGCTCATCACGACACGTTTGCCGCCAAGCAAATATGTCGCTAGTCTGGAGATATTTCAGTCTCGAGGACCCGAAAAGTGACACAGCAACGTGCAAAATATGTACAGCCAAAGTTTCGAGGGGTGGAAGTCGTGTTGCCGCCTACAGTACTACAAATTTACAGAAACATCTACAGAAGCGCCATGTGAAAGAGCACGAGGACAGGGCTCTCAAGTGTCACGCATTGAGCGTGACAGTCACTCTTTTGGGTCACTTCTTTTGTCACGCACTCCCGCCACACATTGTATTTCTCACGCTGAACAATCATGGACGGAATCGCGGAATTAGCCAAATAAAACGGAAACCAAGTCCAAAAGGCAAAGAAACTTTCCAGGCTACAGCAGCGCACTGACAGATTGTGAAACAAAGCGAAGAGCTGCCACTCCGCCGCTCTATTTTCACTGGCTAACAGCAGCACACTGGCTTAGCTTGTCTATTCAGAGAAGAGGTATCACTTTGGATTATTCTTCAGTCTATGTTGTCACATGCATACTACTGCTCATTCATTGGTAGCTGAATTGTTAGGTCTGTTTGATAAGTAATTTACATTGTTAAAACAAATAATAATTTAACATACTGTTACTGTAAAAAGTACTCTGTCAACCCTCGTGAAATAATTACTGATGCATCCTCTTGTCATTTTTGTTCAATCATTAATAACATATAATTTTCACCTTTTATTGCTATAACAACGTAATCATTAAATAAACAAATACATAAAGTGTTGTTTATTTGTTACCTCAGTTAATTTAAGGTAATTTCTATTTCATTTGTGTGCATTCTAGTCATTAACATTTTAGTCATTAACATTAAAAGCACCACTCTGTGGTGAAAAATGTTGGATTTCGTGGCCTCATTGAGCACCTAGAGCCGAGGTATGTCCTGCCACAAAAAACAAACGGAGGTATCGGTATCGGCCAATATTCACATTCTCGTATCGGTATCGGTATCGGACCTGAAAAAAGTGGATCGGTGCATCTCTATCACGAAGTATTAAAACTAAGAAAAAACAGATCCAGATTGCATTCAAATGACAACATTTATTGTCATTTAAACAAACAGATGCAAGAAACTACAGCATGCAACATTTTCAGTTTTTTTTTTTTTCAAAATAATGCCTTCAAATGAAACTACTTCAAATGCTGAACATTGAAAACATTGAAACAAACCACATTTATACACATTTTACATCTTCAGATGGGGAGAACGAGAGAGAGCCCGAGAGCGATTGTGTGTGGGCATGTGTGTGTGTGTGTGTGTAATGCGCAGCACTACATGCTTCTTAGCTCTGCACTTTTGGTAGCAATTACAGCGCCCTATCTTGCGCCAGACTCCCTAAACCCGTTATTTGCGGATTTAGGGTTGCGCAAGAGGCGGTCCCCCGTAAAAGTTGCTATCTTGTGCAACTCCCGCTATCCGCAAAACACCTGCGCTACCCGCTATATTATGCATAGGTGTGTTTTGGGCGTTACGCCAGTTAAACCAATCAGTGTGCCAGGTGCCATTGCCTTTAAGGGCAAGATGCGCTATCCTAAATCCTAAACCTTTAGGCCTTTAGGCCTAAAATTGAAAATGTCTGTTTTTAGACTTTTTTAGACTCCGCGGACACCCTGTTAAATAAGAGTAAGCGGCCTCTATTTTCTTCAGTAAGGAGACAGAGAGGCACAGAGATCCTTCACATGTTTAGACGGGGCAAAGACGCTCCACTCTTTCAGGCCGGCGCCCATCTGTCTCTGTCAGCCTCATCAGCTCCCACTGTCCACACCTGTGGCTGGAACTAACTGACCCGTCTTATACAACTCTCTGGCCTGTCCAACTCAGCACCCTCTTCATCACCGGCTCACAGAATGGGGAGTGAGGCCACTGGGTCTGTCACACCTGCGTTTGCTCAAGGGTTACTGACCACCCACAACTTGTGCTGTGGTCCACTCCCAGCCCTTTGGTCCTTTAGAGCAGCAGCTGAAAGTCTGTTTTCACCCATCAACAAAAAGGCCAATTTTAATCAAACAAATGTAGAATTTTGTGACAAATTCAGTCTGAAAACACTACTTGTGACCTTCTGTATTTTAATGTGCTAGATGTTGAGATTGTATTTAATCATGACATTTTTAAAAATTAAAAAACTTTAAAAATTAGACTAAAACCAAACAGACTTAGTCTCATGGAAGGTGTTCAAACACCTTGAGGTTAAAGCCAGGTGTGTTGAAATCTTAATGGGCCCATCAATATGTAACAGTAGAGGGGGGATGTGAGGTGGCTGCTAATGGATCTAATCAAGGACAAAGAGACCATGAATATGGAAAAGCAGAAGTGGGGAAGTGCAAATTGTCTGAAACATTGCAATTTCAGTCAGCCAATCTGAACAAAATCTTTGCCTCATTCCTGCTGCTTCAATCACAGAGGTGTATTTTTAAGTTTGTAGAATGTTGGAACAAATTCTATCTGAAAACACTACTTGTGACCTTCTGTCTGTCCTTTACTGTTAAATATCAGGTCCAACATGTGGCCAATTACAGACATTCCCAATGGCCTCCAGGATGGTGATATCTGGAGGCTATTCACCAAATGTGCTGCGTGAGACTCAGACTTTCACAAAAAGTGTGTGACAGAAGGAAAAGCTTGTCATTCTAAGTGGGAGGGGACACTAGTTTAAAAACTGGCTTGGCCACAGAGGAGGTAACATCTCTTCATTCATTCATTCATTCATTCATGCATTTTCCAAGCCACTCCTACTCCTTAGGGTCACAGGACACGGAGTGCTGGAGCCTACCAGGTAACATCATTTTCAAATTGCTTTTTGGATTGTATTTCTATGAATAACATTTGAGTTATTGAGGATCTCTCTTTTGTAATATTTCATTTTGTTGTGTGTATTTTTTTAAAACTGTTTTTCATCTTTTTGCACATTTTTGTGCCAGTATAACAAATCACACCATCGTCACATTTTCTGACTACACTGGTGTTTTGCCAATTTTTGAGGAGACTGACACAGAACCCTGCAACACTCTGGCGGTCCCAAGTGGCAGCAAGAGACAACTCTCTGAATGTTTGAGTGTGCAGGACTTCATTAACCAGAAATCCCATAAACTGACGTCTTCTCCTTAATGTCAAGTTGGAAGGTTAAGCCTCTGAAGGTCAGTTCTAATTTCCCTGGACAGAAAGCTCACTCACACAGCTGTCTGAGGAACACCTTTGAGTTTTATTGTTGATTTGACTTTCTTTGTGGGGACGATTTTGCTAGAGAAACTACAGTGTAAATATAAGATGACACTTTGTGATAGAAACTCACCATCATGGATTCCTGTCAGCAGCTGACTGCCATATTGGTTGTTTTTGTTCCACTTGATCATGGCCGTTATGGCTTTTATCATATCACTCTCTATTCTCAGAGACCCAGGATATCAATAGGTCCAGCAGTTCTAGACTAGAGGCGTTTTAAAATCTTGGCGTGCACATTTTTCATGTGCCAAAAATTCAGACTTGGTGTGAACAGATCCTTAGGCTTGCATTCAGAAGACACTGAACACAATCAAAGCACAAGACTGCACAAGGAGCCCCAAAGAAGAGGGGATTCTACTTCTGAACACACAAAATAATGAAGGGTATATTGCCTGCTGATGGATGTTACACCAGAAGTGCAATTGTGGTTCCACTGCACAAGGTAGAGCACAAGCTGCAGCAATAAACAGCAATTTCAACACCAAATTGTAAAATTAAATAGTCCACTGTAGGCAGATTGACATACATCTCCTTGAATCAGAATGTAAAATATGTAAACACAACGTGGTATCCCCATCATCTCTGATATCTTCTGCCATGCTGACACTTTTCTTTACAAGTCACAGTACACCTTAACTAGCAGTAAAACAATGAGCTGCTCCTCCACGAGTCTTTGTTGACAAATTCAACAAACACTAAAAATTCCGCCTGCAGGAATGTCATTGGAATCGCCTCATAGAGGTCAGCGCACTGGGAGGTTTAACTTCAATTTAGTTGAAAAGCATGGATGTTTGCTTTCTGTTGAGCAGCCGCCTTGGAGAGCTGCAAGTATTTTAGCCATTAATACCCATGATCCTGTTCAGACCTGGTGTTTTGTGTCAAGATACATCCATATTGTGACAACTGAGATGGAGTGTAGTTCACACCTGGCATTAAAAATACATCTCAAGGGTCCACCTGTGCTCAGATACCCCATCCCCACCATATATGCAAATACTTACTACATCACTTCCATTACTACAGCACCTCTATTCATTTCTGTTCCTGCATCCACACTCCAAATCAAAATACAGACGGCCTCTACCACAGACCATGTTTTGTGCACTCTTACTTTATTTTTACGGACTATTGTCAGTTGTGTGATATCATGGATATCGCACATACATCCATTAGGTTACACGGGGACACATACGTGCTCACGCTAAAAAACACATTTGGACAAATATGTCCCAGGCCACCTCCAAATGTGGCTTGAGTGATCAGATCAAATGTTTTGGGTGTGTTAAGACCCGTATTTAGAACTGTCCAGTTATGATCAAACCACCCAGGATGGATGTTAATGCCAGGTCTGAACAGCCTCTGGGACTCGCAAGCTGATGTGAACAGTACTCTCAGTTAGGAGGCCCACATCATGCCATCTGTCCCATTTGATGTGGCAGTCAAATGGAACTCTATTTCAGTTAGCACAGGGTAAACTACCACTAAACTGATTGTGTGTTCACTGTTGTGTTTACTTATTCATTTACAAACATTGTGTGTGTGTGTGTGCGTGTGTGTGTGTGTGTGTGTGAAGGCCACTAAAGTGTCTGCTGATGGAGAGCAAGTGGAAGATGATGCAGAAAGGATTTGTAAATGAGCTGAAGACCTGGAGCAGTTCATCAGGGACACACTGCTGGGTGTTCAAGGTAGCAGCAGCTGACAGCAGCTCTCCACTGCTAACCACTCACTACCTCCCTGCACTGAGCTGCTTCTACTAGATTCATCTGACATTGTAACCAAGTATTTGTCTCTCTTTTCACATGACCACAAACAAAGATGAGACCTGATTCAAATATATACCCAGCCGGAATTGATTCTGGGTCTGGCAGTAGTACGCTACCTAAGTCCATTAAAATAAAATATAAAATTTTTATGGACTGGAACGTATCTTTCCCTTTAAATCAGAGTCTATTTATTTAACTCAATTATGCTCTTGCATTGTAGTGACCGAAGCACAAAAAAATAAAATAAAATAAAATATACATATACATATATACATATATATATACAGTACAGGCCAAAAGTTTGGACACACCCTCTCATTCAATGCGTTTTCTTTATTTTCATGACTATTTACATTGTAGATTCTAACTGAAGGAATCAAAACTATGAATGAACACATGTGGAGTTATGTACTTAACAAAAAAAAGGTGAAATAACTGAAAACATGTTTTATATTCTACTTTCTTCAAAATAGCCACCCTTTGCTCTGATTACTGCTTTGCACACTCTTGGCATTCTCTCCATGAGCTTCAAGAGGTAGTCACCTGAAATGGTTTTCCAACAGTCTTGAAGGAGTTCCCAGAGGAGTTTAGCACTTGTTGGCCCCTTTGCCTTCACTCTGCGGTCCAGCTCACCCCAAACCATCTCGATTGGGTTCAGGTCCAGTGACCGTGGAGGCCAGGTCATCTGCCGCAGCACTCCATCACTCTCCTTCTTGGTCAAATAGCCCTTACACAGCCTGGAGGTGTGTTTGGGGTCATTGTACTGTTGAAAAATAAATGATGGTCCAACTAAACGCAAACCGGATGGGATGGCATGTCGCTGCAGGATGCTGTGGTAGCCATGCTGGTTCAGTGTGCCTTCAATTTTGAATAAATCCCCAACAGTGTCACCAGCAAAACACCCCCACACCATCACACCTCCTCCTCCATGCTTCACAGTGGGAACCAGGCATGTGGAATCCATCCGTTCACCTTTTCTGTGTCTCACAAAGACATGGAGGTTGGAACCAAAGATCTCAAATTTGGACTCATCAGACCAAAGCACAGATTTCCACTGGTCTAATGTCCATTCCTTGTGTTTCTTGGCCCAAACAAATCTCTTCTGCTTGTTGCCTCTCCTTAGCAGTGGTTTCCTAGCAGCTATTTGACCATGAAGGCCTGATTCACGCAGTCTCCTCTTAACAGTTGTTCTAGAGATGGGTCTGCTGCTAGAACTCTGTGTGGCATTTATCTGGTCTCTGATCTGAGCTGCTGTTAACTTGCGATTTCTGAGGCTGGTGACTCGGATGAACTTGTCCTCAGAAGCAGAGGTGACTCTTGGTCTTCCTTTCCTGGGTTGGTCCTCATGTGTGCCAGTTTCGTTGTAGCGCTTGATGGTTTTTGCGACTCCACTTGGGGACACATTTAAAGTTTTTGAAATTTTCCGGACTGACTGACCTTCATTTCTTAAAGTAATGATGGCCACTCGTTTTTCTTTAGTTAGCTGATTGGTTCTTGCCATAATATGAATTTTACCAGTTGTCCAATAGGGCTGTCGGCTGTGTAGTAACCTGACTTCTGCACAACACAACTGATGGTCCCAACCCCATTGATAAAGCAAGAAATTCCACTAATTAACCCTGATAAGGCACACCTGTGAAGTGCAAACCATTTCAGGTGACTACCTCTTGAAGCTCATCGAGAGAATGCCAAGAGTGTGCAAAGCAGTAATCAGAGCAAAGGGTGGCTATTTTGAAAAAAGTAGAATATAAAACATGTTTTCAGTTATTTCACCTTTTTTTGTTAAGTACATAACTCCACATGTGTTCATTCATAGTTTTGATTCCTTCAGTGAGAATCTACAATGTAAATAGTCATGAAAATAAAGAAAACGCATTGAATGAGGAGGTGTGTCCAAACTTTTGGCCTGTACTGTATATATATATATATATATATGTGTGTGTGTGTGTGTGTGTGTGTGTGTGTGTGTGTGTGTGTGTGTGTATGTATAGTAAATTCTCTTCAACTTCAATATAAAAATAAATTCTCTTTAACTTCAATATGAATGATCTGACTTAACCCGATATCACAAATAGATGCCTACAATATAAATGAAATGTCACAATTCAAAATCTTGTGTAATGTCTCTGTAAATCAATCCTTATGTTCAATCAAAGTAAATCAATCCTTATGTTCTGGGATAATGAACAATCAATCCTCTCCACAAAAAAAAAAAAATACTATAGAGCTCTACAGAAAAAAATTAGTTTCTGATACTCAAATGGTCCAGGAGCAAAGCTGAGCGATGACTGACAACATGTCCTGGGAACCAGCGGTCTCTGCCTGGCTCCGGTCCGCCCACTCTAGCAGGAAAACTAGCAGGAAAATAGCATTTTAAAAAAAATGGCAAGTTGAGGTGAAAGGCAGCTAGCAGACACTGGCTCCAGCTCAGCCACGTCTTCTCCCCTCTCAGCATCAGTCAAGTGCAAATATTTTAAACTCTATAGAGTCTTTACAATATTGAACACACATATAACGAATGAAATCATTACAGTGACTCCTTTACAAGCCTGTTTGCCGTTAGTTCTCAGCTATGAATTAGCGGTTAGCTCGCGATTAGCATCTAACAGCGAAGATGCATATTTACACATACACATTTACACATATATACCAGCAACCTCTTTCATAACACAAACATAATCACATAACGTCAGTATATGTGCTCACCTAGCAGGAAAACAGCATAAATTTGAGGTGAAAGGCGGCTAGCAGACACTGGCTCCAGCTCAGCCACGTCCTCTCCCCTCTCAGCATCAGTCAAGCGCAAACAAATCCGCGAACTCTCCTGCTCTGAGGTAGCTGCTCTACAGCCGTAAAGCAGAGCTTACTGTTGTAACTCTTAAAGGGACAGCGTGCCTGTTGACACTGAATACATAGGCTACTGGCTAGATGACCACTGGGTTACAACATCACTGCCACTCACTGGACAGGTTTCATTATCTAGCACATTAAAATACAGAAGGTCACAAATGGTGTTTTCAGATAGAATTTGTCACAAAATTCTACATTTGTTTGGTTAAAATTGGCCTTTTTATATACATGTAGAACATGTCAGCATTACAGAGCAGGTCTGTGTCAGACTGTGGCTGCCTCTCTTGTTTGAATAAAACAAGATTGTTTTATTCACTGGCACCGGCCAACACCGGTCGACATCAGGCGGGCCGGCCGCGGCACCACCCGGTACCGCGCCCACCCTGTCAGGTCTGCCGGATCTTACAGGTGAGTGGCCTGATGCCGGCCGGTGCCACGGCCGGCTCGCCTGATGCCGACTGATGGTGCCCCGGTGCCGCGGCCAACTGGTGCTGCAGGGGCGGATTGGAACGTTACAACTATAGCTGAAAAGTAACAACAGAAATAAATAATCTGCTGAACTCACTAGGTTCTGCACTTCAAATGGCCGCCAGATTTCCACCTGGCAGTGGCTGAAATAGTAGGACATCATGGCGATTTGATCAGTTGCATTTTGATAAAGTAAAATTCCAGTGTTTGAATCCTTTCTTAATGACACTGGTATTTTCAGCACAGGTGACAGGCAGCAGTGATTTCCTGTGTCACCAAGGGTCAACTTCAGCCACCAGGTTTGAGAACAAATGGCAATTAGGCCAAAGGTCAGTTCTGCTGAATGCCTTGTGTTAAATGAGCCAGATACTCAAGGAAGTAGATTTGTTAGCAGATCTAGTTGATAAGCACTGCTTTAAACTGAATCCATCTGGTATTATCAGGAAGGGATCATTTCAGTATTTTACAATAGTTAAGATCCTGTTAATACTGTCATCATTTTAGTTGGAAATTGTACTTGCATTAAGTCTTCCATAAATGAAAATTGAACTTTGGTAGAGTATTGGGTTGCATGTTTCCCTGGGTGTGATTTGAGTCCACATGGTGTCCACATAGTTGCTCTGTGCTCCCCTGAATTGCAAATCCAGAAAAATGTGTTTTTCCATTCATTTCCATCGCCAAACAGGTCCCAAAACAATACTTTTAGTGAATGAATAAATGTGAACAAAGCTGATTATGCTAAAAGACAAGTTCTGGTACCTTTTTTCCGGTGTAATTACAATTACACAATACAATACAATACAATACAACTTTATTTGTATAGCACATTTAAAAAGAACCACGGGGGTAGCCAAAGTGCTGCACAGTAAAAACATATAGATAAAACATTTGCAAACAAAGCAAAGCAAACATACAAATAAAGAAAACAGACAAGCTCATGGCAAGTGCCTTTATACTGGATCCCCAACATGATAAATTATAAGATATTAAAGGCCACGGAGTAAAAGTGTGTTTTTAAGAGGGATTTAAAAAAAGGAAGTGAGGGGGCCTGATGCAATATCATAAAGTTTAGCTGACAATGTAACTGCAGTTAATTTTTCTTTTTCACAATATTCATTTTTTTAAAGTTAATGTTTAAGGGCTGTATTTTCCTGGTGCGGCGCAGCGCAGCACAGGGTAGCGCAGTGAGGCGAACCCCGTGCAGAGCTAGTTTGGACCAGCGCAACCCGAGGGGCGCACAGTTTCGTATTGTGGCAGACCGAGGTGAGCTGAGATGGGAGTGGCGTTGCAGCTGGGGGAGGTGTCGACAGATTCAGCTTGGCGCAGTGATATTTTCGTGCCAATAGGCTTCGCCGAGGTGCGCCCAAAGCTCGCCATCTGAAACCAGGTCTACTTTCAGCGCAAGGCGGAGCGGGCCCAGCGTAGTGCAATTTTGGCTGACCAGCGCACAGTGCGCACACGTCACCAAACCTCGCAATCAGCACAAACGGTGCCAATCTCCTTTGATCTGACATCAGTTTTGACGGGACAGTCGATATGGAGATAAATTTATGTGGTATAGTGTTTTTTGTCGGTATTTATTGCATTGTTAATGTGCCTGACATTCCGGAAACCTGCCTGTGAGGTTTTGGTGACGTGTGTGCACTGCGTGCCTGTCTGCCAAAGTTGCACTACACCGGCTGCGCTCCGCCTGCGGCAGTAGACCTCCTTGTCAATTGCGTAAATTTTCATTACGCCTTCGCGCAGCGCATTTTAAAGGTGAGGACAGGGGCTCATTTGATTGGTTTAAAGTGACGCCACGCCTTCTCTCCTCCCTTCCGCCGGTAGGAGGAAAGGCGGAGTACTTGCGCCACGGCGCACGGCGTGCCAAAATTGCAAAATCCACTTGGCCACACCTAGTTGGCGAAGCGCAGCTGCGCTGTGCCCCCATCTCACCCGGTCTGCGAAAATAGAGCCCTAAAACTTATGTATAACCTATTGGCTTTTTAAAATTTTTTTTATCATTGCAACAATCAGTGTATTTTGTTTATAATTTTTTAAGTGGCATTTTTTTAGAATCTACAACAATGATTGACGATAACAACAAAAACAATAACAAGACCTACAATAATAAATGACAACAATACAATAACAACAGAAACAATAAACATGACCTATAACAATAAATTATGACAAATTACACTGACATACAGAAAAGGAGAAGGGGATCACAGTGCACTTGTTCAAATGGGATGCAGGCATGATCCATGTCAGCATCCATGTGGAAGTTTTAAAATAAGTAGATCAGTAAACAGAAAGGTGGTTGACTAGACTGAAACGCAATAGGCAAGATTAACTTACTTTGATGAAAACACACACAAATAAATAAATAAATAAATAAAATAAAGACTAGCATTCTATATGTACTACACGCTGGTTATGCAGGGAAAAAATATTTGTGAGGTTGTGCATCAAGAAAAGATCTTAGTGACGGAGTGATGGGGGAATTCCCCCAGCCATCTCTCTCTGGAGAAGCAGGAGGGTTTCCTCACCTTCCAGTTCATTAAGATTAGATGTGTTGTTGTAAGGCACACCAGGGCGATCACTTTTTGGTGTTTAGCACTTTGGATATTTTCGATGCGGGCCCCCAGCAGGCATGTGGTAGGCGAAAATTGCAGGTCAGTGTTGTGAGGACCCCTGACAGAATAAATTCCACCTCCCTCCACAGGGAAACAATGACAGGGCAGTGCCATAGCATATGGATGAGAGTACCCACCTCTTCACATCCATGCCAGCATTGGTCAGATAAGCTCTGGTCCATCTTTTTTAGTTTTGCGGGAGTTAAATATGCCCTATGCAATATTTTCATCTAAATTACTCTGTATCTGACACATTTGCTCATACAAATTGAGTTCCTCTACAAACTATCCCATTCTGAAGATGACAAGTTAATTGCCAGATCTCGCTGCCATTGCAGTTGGGTCGGGATATTACAGTTGGGGGCTGAAAGGCACAACAGCCTATAAAGTTTGAAGACTATTCCTCTCCCATGAGCAATAACCTCCAACTTCTCATCTATTTCCCCAAGGCTACCGATAGGATAACCCAACTTCGATAGTCTGGTTAATGTGGCTTTAAGTTGTGCATATGTTAAAAAAGAATTTCTGCTCAGTCCAAATTTTGTATTGAGTGCCATTAATGAAAGCATTGAACCATCCTTCAGCACCTGCCCGAGCTTATGTATGTTCTGTCTCTGCCATGATTTGTCAGACAGTGAATTCCCACTTACTGATAACAATGGATTGTTCCATAAAGGACAAGAGGGGAGGGAGGTTCCATTGAAGCCCAATTTGCTATGCAGCTTTTTCACCACGTTATAGGAGAATTTAATTATTGGACTGTCTAATTTGGCAGGGGGGTTAGGCCAGTACCATAAAGAAGATAATGAAATGGACCTGTTACTTTCAGCAATTAATTCCCTTTCAAGCCATTTCCAGGTGCCCCGTGGAACAGTATCATTGTAACCCCAAGAAAGGGGGAATCTCACATTATAAGACAAATAATACAAAAATACATCTGGGACACCTAGTCCACCTTGAGTTCTTAGTTTTGAGAGCTTTCTGCGGTTTATTTTTGGCTTCTTATCTCTCCATAAGAAGGTGGAAAAAAGAGCATTGATTTCTTTAAACCAGCCTTGTGGACATTGTAATGGGAGAGCAGATATAATGTAGGTCAGTCTGAGCAGTATGTTTGTTTTAATTACCTCTGCTCTACCCCACAATGACAGTGGGAGGACCGTCCATCGTTTAATGTCATCTGGGATTGTTCTAAGTAAAGAGGGTCCATTAAGATCAAAAATTTTTGAGATCGGCATTGTGATCGTTATTCCTAAGTATCTCATTCCCTCAGGTTTTCAAACAAACGGGGCGGAGTTCAGAACCACAGAGAATGTTCTAGAATTCAATGGAATTGTTTCACTCTTGCTCCAGTTGATTTGGTAGCCCGAGAACGAGCAAAATGATTTGATTAATTCCAGAACTTCTGGTATAGAATGTGCTGGGTCCGATAAGGTCAGTAAAATATCATATTTAACTTAAAATCATGGTTGCCTATCATTATGCCGGTTATTTTAATATTATCACAAAGGGCGCATGCTAATGGTTCCAGGGCTAAGACAAATATTAAAGGGCTTAATGGACAGCCTTGTCTTGTGCCGCGGTAAAGGTTAAAGGGTTCGGAAATCAGACCATTAGCCTTGACTGAGGAGACAGGGTTGTTATAGAGCGCCTTGAACCACTGCGTAGAGGTTGGACCGAAGCCATATTTCAACAGTATCTGGAGTAGGTAAGGCCACTCTATTCTGTCAAAGGCTTTCTCTGCGTCCAGCGATATCGCTACCACTGGACACTGGAGAGAGCTGGCTTTTAACAAGACTTGAAACAGTCTTCTCATATTATCGGCTGGAAGTCTGCCTGGTATAAATCCTACCTGATCTATGTGCACCAAAAAGGTCATAACCTTCTCGAGACGGAGAGCCAGAATTTTTGCAAACACTTTATAGTCAATATTCAGTAAACTTAGGGGTCGGAAATTACCCATGTCTAGGAGATCCTTCCTTGGTTTCGGAAGAAGTGAAATTGCGGCTGCACGCATTGTCACTGGCATTGACTTGTTTTCAATTATGTTATTGAAAAGCAAGGACAAAACTGGCGACAGGTTATTCTGGAATTGTTTGTAGAATTCTATGGTGTAGCCATCTCCCCCTGGAGATTTGCCGTTGGCAAGCCTCTTAATTGAAGTGAGAATCTCTGTTTCCCTAGCACGTGCCTCCAACTCATCTTTATGCTGCGTACTCAATATAGGAAGGTGGATATCCTTAAGGAACTCTTCCACCTTGTGCTCCTGACATTGACATTCAGCTTGATACAATTTGGAATAAAACTCTTTAAAAGAAGTGCATACAGAAGCTTGATCTACAATAATATTACTGCTGCGGTCTCTTATTGCTGGTATTGATTGCTTTTTTTCCTGCTGTTTAAGTTGATAGGCTAGCATTTTACCTACTTTATCAACACTCTCAAAATGTCTTCTACGCAGATGAAAGAGAGCAAAGGCAGTCTCCTTGTGAAGTATTGCTTCTAAATCAGCTCTAGCTATTAAAAGATTTCTCTTCAAGGCCAGGTGTGTTGTATCAAGCATATGTTGGGCTTCTAGTGCCTTAATTTTTCCAAGTAGATTATTTTTCTTTTCGCTTTTCAACTTGGGTTGGGCGGTGGAATAACTAATTATCCAGCCCCTGCATGTTACCTTAAGCTTCCCAGACTGTTTGCATGGAAGAGACTCAACTCATGTTTATTTTTAAAAATTTGTTGGTGGTTCTCTGTCTTATTAGGGAAACAAATTCTGTATCCTGCCATAATGAATTATTAAATCACCATTGTCGTGTTCTATGCTGGTTATCAAATATAGGGCTGAAAATCATTGACAGAGGTGCATGATCTGAAATGAGAATGTTATGGATTTCTGTGTCAATGACATTCACAGAGTGTGTAGATGAAATGAGGAGGTAATCAATCCTCGAATATGAATTGTGTGCGTGTGAATAGTAGGGCTGTAGCGATACACTGATCTCACGATACGATACGATACACGATATTCAGCTCACGATACGATATATATCACGATATTCGGCCAACGATACGATACAATACGATACGATACGATTCGATACACTTACATCATTTTCTGAAAGATTTTAAAGGGACAGAGTGATTTTACACAATTACACAATATATGGCTGGACTGACTGACTGGACAGAGAGTCTACAGTTTGCAAATGCTGGACAAAATGAATCAAAGATGTGTTGAGAAAATTAGTTTGGCTTGACTCCAATAATTTAACAATATGTTAAATTATTATTATTATTTTAAAAAGGTAAATTACTTATCAAACAGACCTAACCCTAACCCTAACCCAGACCTAACAATTCAGCTACCAATGAATGAGCAGTAGTATGCATGTGATAACATAGATCGAAAAATAAGCCGAAGTGATACCTCTTCTCTGAATAGACAAGCTAAGCCAGTGTGCTGCTGTTAGCCAATGAAAATAGACCAGAGTGGCAACTCTTCACTTTGTTTCACAATCTATGTCAGTGCGCTGCTGTAGCGCATAGACATACCCTGCGTTCCAATACTCATACTATCATACTATTTAGTAGGGAAAAAAAGATTTAGTGTGTCCCAATACATAGTATGTCAGATGCAGTATGCCAAGAGTACCAGGATGTTCTACTATATCCGGTCAGATTTCGCAGTATGGATTTCAGCATGCTGCTCTGGCCATTCTGACCCACAATCCTTTGTGCAGCGGACGTTACGTCGCACTGCGTATACAGGCCACGCCCACATACGGACGACAACAAAACACACATATCGCACAAAACTCGCTCAGTGACCGCAGAAGCGACAGGAAGATAGAAGATAATAAATATGACAGACGACAGCGCAGTATGAAACAGCACCGGCATTTTGACAACAACATTCAAATTTGCCGCTACGGACGGCGGCGGAAGTGAGCGAGAGGGCCGGACTTCAGGGATGATGTATGTAGTGTGTCCCAATAGTATGCATATGCATGCATATTTCATACTAAACTACATACTTTGTAAGGGCAGCTGCAGTACCTACTAAAAGTAAAAAGTATAAGTATGCGATTTGGAACGCAGGGCTAATATACGTAGACGCCTCATAGGCTGCTGCTGCCTATTGGAGCTGACGTAGCAGCGTGGCCGCCATCTTGGATGGGTCCCTAATGCGCTCCCAGTGCATTTATTTCAACTGCAGAAGGTCCCCAACTTTAATAATCCATAACGAATTTTTACCCGATTTTCCCAGGGTTTGGTTTGTTACAAACAGCAGAGTTTCAGTTATGATACAGGATGCTGTCACACATTAAAAATACGTACTTTCATGCTGAAAGACTTTGTATTATAACAAAAACATATAGTATGGCATATAGATAAATGTATAAATGAATTAATTTTATAATTTAAAAAAGAAACAAGTTTGATTGTTCATTTGAATTTATTTGTCTCTCTTTCTCTCATTCACACACACACAGAGGACATCACTGACAATCTGACCCGTCCTGACAAAATCATCAGGCTTGAAGTGCTCACTACAGAGCTTTGACGACTCGGTCGCAACAAAACCCTCCCGTCTTATAGCAACTTCCCACTGCCTCCTCAAGCCTGTATCACTGGGAAACCTTTAAAAAGAAAAAGAAAAAAAAACCAGCAAGAGTCAAAGAGAGAGAGAGAGAGAGAGAGTACCAGTTCCTGCTGTAATAACGTTACACGTAAGTAACAATGATATAATATTATAAATGGTAAAATGACCAAAATTATTGTTCAGTCTTACTTCTGAAAGGTAATCCCACGCGATCTGGTTTAAATCCTGTGCCGGTTATTGCAATCATAAGCTGCACAAAATACCGGCATTTTTGCTAGCTCTCCATTGACTCTGGTTGACTCTGGTGCTAGCCTAGAGTGAAGAGACCCATCCAATATGGCGGCGACGCTGCTCACGTTCCAGGACGTCATGAGGCGTCTACGTATATTATGTCTATGCTGTAGCGCCTCTCTCCTGAATCTCTTAGCTCTGACTGCGTAAACAGGGAGAGAAAGACGTCGGCATCTGTGTAAAGAGAGTATCTAGACGGGTAACTTGCTAGAAATGCTCTACATGGACACTAGCGGCTGGCTGACCTAATGGCTCTCCTGCAATGCGAACGGGGGAAATGGGCGGCGAGCAGAGCGTCAGACGGAACATGGGGGATTTGAATGGGGCTTAATGTATCGATACTCGCGGCTGAAAAATCGATACTTTCTGGGGAAACAAAATATCGATATATATCGCAGAATCGATAAAATTGCTCAGCCTTAGTGAATAGTATGTATACCTCCGTTCTTGCGGGTTAACCAAACGCCACACATCAGTCAGTGCCAGTGAGCTCAGCATTTCACCAAAAGCTGCAGATAATGCTCTATCTGATGGTAGAGGGCTACCAGATCAATCCACATTAGCATCATTGACTAAGTTAAGGTCGCCACTCAGAAATAAAGGAGTGTCTGTATATTGAGCTAACAAGGTAGTGAGGGGAGTAAGAAAACGGGCCTGAGCTGAGTTTGGTGCATAAATGTTAACCAAGGTGCATTTTTAATTCTGAAGTATACCCGAAAAAACTACATAGCGCCCATCCTCATCCACTCTCAATTCCAGCAGTTTAAAATAAATTCTTTTAGCTATCAGTATGCTAACACCTCTGGAAGCTCCCGAACCTGGAGAGGAGAATACTTGACCCACCCACCTTTGTTTTAATTTCAGAGACTCCTGCTTAGGCTACGTTTACACATACACGGGTATTTTTAAAAACAGAGACATTTCCCTTCATTTGTGCCCTTCATTTACACGCAAACGGCGAATTCGCCTCTGAAAACTTTTCTTTCTAAAAACTCCGGCAAAAGTGGAGATTTAGGAAAACTCCTGTTTGGCGTTTGCATGTAAACTGAGAAAAACGGAGAAATACAGAGTTTCAGGCAGCCGACGTCACATTATGTGCCAAAAGTGCGCGCAATGTTTACATTTGGCTATGGTGATCATAGACATGATATACGTAAATTATGTCTATGATGGTGATGATCATGGATGCATCTTCTTCCTACACCGCCGCCCATTGGCTTGGTGTAGTTATGATGGCGCTCGACGGCGCAATTATGCGGGTTGATGTAAACGTAAACTTTTTTGAAATCGATGCCGTGTGCACGATGTTATTTTGGAAAACAGAGGGAGGGAAATATTTGTTTCTCAAAATACCCGACTACGTGTAAACGTAGCCTTAGTTAGGTGTGTCTCTTGGATCATGGCAATCTCACATTTCAAAGCTTGCAGGTGGGATGAAATCTTATACCTTTTTACAGGGTTCTGAATCCCATTTACATTCCAAGAAACTATTTTTAACACTTTAACCATCCTTTAATGAGCTATGCATATTTAAAAGATTGTGGGACAATTTATGGTTGATGATGTAACACTGACATAAAGAATGCAGGATGACAATTACTGAACAAAACCTTTCTACTTTACTACTGTCCACTTTATCTCTTTACACTGTGAGGAAAAGGGGGAAATGGTACACGAAACACATAACACAGAAAAATTCAAGGAAAACAAAAAACTGCTGAATAGCAAGCAAAAACACAAACTAACCCTAAGATGGAGACTATGTCCATCTCCTATCTGTGAGTGTTAGGTGTAGGCCTCTTGTGACAAGCCAGAACACCCAGACCAATCGCTTTTTCTTTGGATAACAATCTGAAAAATAGGCATAACACTGACTGTGCCTTGATTGACACCTTCTTTTTTAATATAACATTTCCCTTTAATCATTAGACAGAACACAAACAGGAAACAAAACAAAACAAAAATAGCCTAGATACAAAGAAATGAGTATATGGAAGAAAAAAAAAAGTAGCCTATTCAACAAGCTATCCCAAACATTTTCCCCCTCACTCAAAAATTGCACCTACTCCCCTTTGCACTTTCATATTTCACTTATGAGTGCTCTCGGTTGCGATCCCAGGTAACATTTTTTTTTTTTTTACAGTGCATTAGTCTTAGGGTGTTTTCAGACCTGTCCCGTTTGGAGCAGTTGTTCCGAAACAGGGAGTGTTTCCCCCTAAAGATCGGTTCGCTTGGACATATGTGAACACAGCTATCGCACTTGGATGCGGAACAAAACAAGCGGGCCGAGATCGCCTAGAAGAGGCGGTCTCGGCTCGCTTGCATTCGAGCCCTGGAGCGGTTCGTTTACAGTGAGAACAAAATCGACACCAACTCAGAAGATACTCGGCAGTCTCACTTTAAGGTCCTTCTCCGCCTCGACTGCGGAGTCAATTGGTGATGATTAGCTTCGCCGGGTAACGTATTCCAAACCGGTACCCATATCTTTTGATCTTTTCGATGATGTGGTTGTATGTTGCTCGTTGTTGCTGCACCCTGGCAGAGAGATCCTGGCGGACAAAAGACCGTGTACTCTCCCAGGACAGGCTCGGCTTCTTCCCCGCAGCCTGGAGGATATTTTGACAGTCAGGCCACCGGAGCAGACGGATGAAGATGGCCCTCGGCGGCTGGCCGGGATCTGGATGTGGACGTGGACGAGGCGCCCTGTGCGCCCTGTCGACCTCTGGTGGTCTCTCGTCTTCCTTGAGATCCAGGATGTAGCTGAGGATTTTGGAGAGGAAGCCATCCATTCCACCAGCTTCGGCTCCTTCCTTGATGTTCGTTAGACGTATATTGTTTCTTTTGCTCTTGCTGATAAAGGCATCCACCTGATTGTGAAGCACTTCGATTTCTTTCTGGAGTTTTTCCACTATCGGACTGACAGAGTTATTTTCGTCCTCCAGTGCGCTGATGCGCTTTTCCGCATTAGATACTCTGCTGACAGTAGCCTTGTTTTCTTTTGTCAGAGACTGGATGGACTTTTGCATGCTTTCGAACTTGTTTTCAAGCTGTTCAAACTTCTGTGCTATGTCTGATTTGATCGTCATTGTTTCGTGGAGTAAAACTTTCGCCCAGACAGGTGTATCTTCAGCTTCCAACAGGTGAGTCACCTCCGCGGCCATGCTGACGATTGCCTTGTCTTGTTCTTTTTGTTGTTTGGCTTTCTGTCTTGTAACTCTTTCAGACATTCGCCCACTTGTGACTGTATTACTCGGTTGGTTCCGATCTTCCAGTTAACTTGTCATTCGGATTTAAACACACGTTGTTTGGTCTGGTGTGTAGCAGCTCGCCTAACAGAGCGCCATGTTCAACGTGCCACTCACGTGACTCACAACATTCCGTATAACCTATTGGCTGATTTAGTCAGTTATTCCTTGTGGTATATTAATACTCCTTGTGGATGATCCTTCCTTCCACCTGGCCTAAGTTGCCCCTAAAAGGTTACTTAATTTTAAGTTAAAGAAAAAAAAAAAACAATGTGATGTGTATATCTATATCTATATCTATATGTATCTATATCTATCTGTCTATCTATCTATCTATCTATCTATCTATATTTATTAATATATATTTATTTATTTTTTTTAACTGGTCTGGCCTACATTTCATGCTTATTAAACAACTGTTTACATTTTCATTAACGTGCATTATTTCTCTCAATTTAAGTTCTAACCAGGCAAAATAGCTCAACTGGGGCTGTGTTACAAACTGAGTGTAATACTTAAACAATAAGCTATGATCAGCATACATTCATATTCAGGCTCTCTGCCCCTGTAAATCAATGTACTGTGACAGTGGGCGTTCTTTGCCTGTCATTTCATTGCAGGCATCATGTGTCGTAAGGCAGGACGACACTTCACATGATTGGCGGAGATGAACGGGCTGAGTTCCTTCGACGCGTCCCATTGGCTATTGTTGTGTCACTCACCTTCTTTGCAGCGTAGTGACGGATGAGTGTGTAAAAAAAACAAAACAACCACCCAGTGTAAGCAGCCATCTTGCGTGTGCTCACACAAGGAGAGAGGAATGGGAATACCGAAAGGGATTGCTGGAAGAAACCGCAGACCTTAAATCAAGAATACGGAACGAATCCACTCCCCACATTGAGGACTCAGACTCACCTTTCAAATCTGATATCGTCATGTAGGCTCGCTTCCGGGTTCTACCTATTCCTCTTGTTAGGTGAAGTTGGAATTTGCACAGCCAAATCTGTCGGACAGCTAGCGCTAACGTTAGCAGAGCTAGCTAGGTCGCCGACCCGTCGTTCACCATCAGCGGATTTAGCGATATAGCTTGACAACATTGTGGTTGGGGACGACTGTTTCGATTTGGCATAAGGCGTGGGCTTGAAATCTTTGTGTCACATCGGCAAAACAAAACAAAACAAACAAACAAACAAACAAACAAAAACAACTTACTTTGGCCAACATGTTTTAGAAGTATTTGCATTATTACACACAAGCATACACTACAGCCCTCAGTGGCAAGGGCCTACTGTAACACGGCTAACGTTAGTTGAAAGCTCAGCTGGTTGCTTCGGTGTCAACTTTTCAGCCCCCGTTTGACCGTGAGTTATTTGAACAAGGTGGAATGCCTTTCTGAATTAGAAAGGATATTTGGAGCAATTATCGGACGTCCATTTAACTATTCAGTCCCGCCTTTATCATTTCCCATGTTCTGAAAATATATGAAATGTAAATATTATGCAAGCCAGTGAAAATGTTAACGGAGACGATGATGTCTTGGGCAAGACTGTTTTGAAAGGGGCTGCGCTCCTCACTTTTTAATTTGATCTCGACTCAAATACTACATAGTTGCCAATGACTTAGCTAACTTTATTGATGGCTAGCCTGTTCTGTTGGCGATTTGAAACTGAAGTTAACAACTTAGTGTTATGTTTTTTTGTACATCAGTGCAACCTCCTAGCAAGTTCATGTAGCTGGCTAGGCCGGTTGTTACAGATAAACGTATTTCTCCTGAACTGTGCCCTGGGATCCTAAGAACACAGGAATCCCCTCTTTCTTGGTATTTGCGTATTTTAAGTTCTTTTGAGCAGTGTTAATTCATTTCCTCACGCAAACTGTGGATGCCAAGGACTCTGACGTGGATGTTTTCAATGAGGCAAAACCTCGTCCATGTGGCAGGTGTCACGGAACTGATACGCTCTCATTTGTAAATAAAAACACGTTTGATAGGTTGACAATCCTTGGGAGTCATCATTTTGGGATTTAACGGAAATAAAGGATTTCGATATTGGATTGAAGATGGGATCAGCGACCAAACTGGCATTCAGCGTGTTCCTCATCTCTTGTTCCTCAGGTGGGTCTCTTGTGTTAATCTTTTAGTGGATATTACACAATATTGCAGGTCTGAGGTGGGATGGCCATATTAGTGACACACAAATAGACATTTTTTTTTTTTGGAGTCAAAATGCACAATTATTAGATGAACATAGTATCCCTGCCGTCAGGCAAAAGATACAGAAGTATCCGCTGCCGTACCACCAGACTACAGAGCAGCTTCTTCCCTCAGGCTGTGAGACTACTAAATGCACCATCTGAACTCCTCCATGTTTAATAATTTTATTTTCTATACAATCAATTAATCAATCAAGAGGGAACCACACTTTAATTTCATTATTCAACCTGTTGTATAATGACAAATAAACTTCCTTGTATCCTTGTACGTCATATGAGCCCCTTTGTCATTGAGAGTTCTAGTGTGATGTAAAACCTAAGCAGCTCTTTACTCCTCAGCAATGGGTAATCAGCATCTGTAGGCTAACTTTGAGAAAACACTCACTATAATCTCCTCACACAGCAGCTGAGCCTGTCCAGTTATCACAGCCAGCTCTGCTTAAGGGAGAGGTGGGCTCTTCAGAGAGCAATTCCAGTATGTGTGCGGTTGAGAGCTGGCAGTTGTATAATGCATATTGTGTAATGATTAATGCATTGTGTGTTTTGCATGTAATATATGGACTGCATATTAAATTGCTTCCCCTGAAAATTCTTAAAATTATGCTGTGAATCAGTGTTTCCTCTGTGATTGTTGTGCAGCTGTGGTGCTCTTGAGCAACAGTTCCACATTTGCCCAGTATCTGCCAATGTTTGGGCCAAATTTATGATTCAGCTTGTGGCTCTGCTGCTAAAAATGGTAGTGTCAATAGTGAGATGCAGTTATTTTATTGAACTTTTAAATTTCTCCTATACCAAGTCCTCCATGCTCAGTATTAGTGACTAGGTTTTGTGCTGTGTTCATCTTAAAATGTGGTGGCCACTACTTGTCTATTTTTATTTATTTTTTCTATATGTGTAGGCATGCAGTTCTTCTGAATAGTGTATTTTTAAAAAATTGTGAAGCCAAAGTTCCACTTTGTGGACAATAAAGGACAGTTCTGTTTAATTCAGTGTTTATTTTGATTTCTCATTTTCTCTTAGAGTGGTGGTGATTTCCTTACTGTGATGACCCACCCCTGCTACATGAATGCTGAACAAACAGTGATGTCCTTACATGTAAATAAAAAGAAAGCCTGCAGTCAGGTCATGGTCTAAAGGGGTCAAAGAGCATATAAGCCGTGGAGCAGAAATATTAAATAAACACATCAGCTCCGCCTGTTAGAAATGCTGAGACCAATACAGAGATGTACTTTCCAGTAGGCCTGTCGCGATATGTGACAAGTCGGTTAATTGCACGGTAAATTTAAATGAAGTTGGTAACTTTTCTGACCGCGATTAATTGCCACATTCATGCGTGTTTGTTTTCCTCATTTCTCTCTACCAAAGAGACCAGACGGCAAGAGCGTTCACTGTCATGCGTTTGTCTGTCAGCGAGGTGAATTGGTTCATTAGCATAATGAATGGAGGGAACGCTCTTGTCATCGAGTGTCTTTGACTACGTTTACATGCACACCATATTCCGGTTCGGGTTAATATTCCGGTTCGGGTAACTGCGCTGCGGCAACTGGAATACCGTATTTCACCAATTAATCGCCCGGCCGCAAATAGCCGCCGGGTTCTTATAAACGCCTGGGGTCTGCACGCATTTTGCGTATTAAACGCCCACCCGAATAACCGCCGGGGCGATTATTTGCATCATAATGAGGTAACCCAAAATAAGGCTACTCACCTTATTTTTGCAGAAGTAAACAGTTAGCCGCACAATAACAGTGCGGCACTTCCGTTTTCTGTCAAAATAAGAGCGCTAGCGAACGTTAGAACAAAAGGGTGTACCGTAATATTAAATCGACCGACTGAAAATATGTTGGACAGTAGCTGTCATCACGATAATGACCTGGTGCAAAAATAAATAAAGGCCTGCAGCGAATAGCCGCCTGGTTCTTTTAAACGCCCGGGGTCCAAGTCGATTTTGCATATTAAACGCCCGGGCGATTAATTGGTGAAATACGGTATTCCGTTTACATGTTACTTGGCATGTTCCCGTGTTTCAGCGTATTCCACTCTCTTACGTAATGCGACACTCAGCTGCGGGGGGCAGCAGCATGCGTATAGGCATCTGGTCTGCTGGAAATACAGAAGAAGAAGAAGTAGTAGAAGAAGACCCTCTAGCTATTTTTTTCTCCCATCGATATACTACATGATATTAAAATCTTTCATTAGCTGAAGGCAGACTGCAGTCTCCTCCTCACTCCAAAAATGCTGACTCTTGCTGCTTTTCGCCATGCTGTTTGCCAGGTCGTTCTCCCCGCTTGCAGTAACCATAGCAACAAAGACGCCCCAGGATTCATTGTGAGTCAAGCATGCGCAGACGCGACTGAATATTCCTGTTCGGGGCATTTTCCGACTAAGGTGTTTACATGCCACAGTATTCCGGTTGGAACAGGCATATGCCAAGGGTCTTATTCGGAATTCTTTCCAACCGGAATATGACCTTAATCAGGTTTGGTGCGTGTTTACATGACGCATGCGCAACCAGAATATTGCGAATATTCTGGTTAAAACAGGAATATGGTGTGCATGTAAACGTGCTCTTTGTCTCTGTGGGGAGGGGGTGGGGGGCATGGGCTACACACACACACACACAGTGCGGGCCTTGTGAGGTAGAGACGAGGCGGAGAAAAGAGTGAACGAGAACGACATGGAACTTCTTCCCAAACCAAACACAGCAGCCCCTGTGTGGGAATGTTTTGGACTCAAAGCAAATGAGAGAGGGGAGCCCAGTAACCTGGACGAGGCGCTGTGCCGCGTTTGTTTTAAAACTATCCAAACTAAAAGAGGGAATACGAGCAACTTCACTGCACAGCTAAAGCACAGCCAGCCCGCACAATTTTCTCAGTCAAGGAAAAAAAAAAAAAAGCCAAGATGCAAAGGGAAGTGTAGGAAGTGTTGACTGTTAAGGAATGTTAGTCTCTATACCTCTCTGCTACTGTTTAATATTTATCCAAGTATTGTTTATAAAGACTTGATCATCCATTTTATTTGTTGTTTTGGTTGTGTGTAGTTTTTTGAGTGTTTTTTTTTTTTTTCTTAATAGAGAAAAAGTCTATTTTTTTATATTGTTTTTGGTTTTTCTTCTTTTCCATTTCAGAGTTTTTGGTTGTGTTTTTTTTTTTTTTGTTTTTTTTTTTTTTACAGTGCACTTTTTGTTATCAGGGCCAGTTGGTCAATTTTTTTTGTATTCATACAGTCTTTATATATTTATTTTGGTATTTTTACATCTTTTTTATTTTGGATATTTAATTTTTCTTGTTTACTTTTTTAGATATTCTTGTTGAATAAATGTTTATTTCTCTTCAAAAGGGTGTAATTGGATCATTATGCCTTTATTATCATAATATAAGTTTAAAGAATGGTCTGAAAATGTCAAAATTCCAACAATAATAAAAATGGTCTTAAAAGCACAATATTACGCAACATTAGGCTAAAGCTTATCGCGATAATTTCTGACGCAATTAATTGCACAGCAAAATTTGTTATTGTGACAGGCCTACTGTGACAGGCCTACTTTCCAGATTGATAGAACCAATCATTTTAAGACTCAAAGAGTCATTTATTTAGAATTTATCACAGTGGACAGTGAATTGTGTGCAGATGGAATTGAAGCAATTGACTCTGCTCTATCTGGCATTGACTCTGACCTGAGAGGAGGATGCCACATTCCTGAGTCCAGTGCTGCTTCAACCCTAATCCTCTTGATACTTAGGGCTCTAAGGAGGCACTGTCCACAAGCGAATTTGGCAAAAATGACCCCCCTTTCATGTGTTTTACAGCCTAGTGTCCACATGGATTTTTGACTCTTGCAGATCTGCACCCTACCTGAGGCAGTGTTGCTCATTAGTGTTGCCTCATAATTTGATTGTATGTGAGTATGGTATGTAGAACCGAAACTGTATGAGAAACTTTTGTCTAAGTGCTGGTCGTCATTGTCACATGGAAGTTAAAAGGTATTTGATAAGTGTGTCCTCTGCAGAGGTTGTGGCATCGACATGGAAAACTTAGTGCTTTTGCTTAGAGGTCAATAACATGCTTCAGTGCTGTTGTCTATGGATTGACAGCTGGTTGTGTTCTTGGCAATCAAACACACTGTGTGAGTGATACTGCTGGAGTTTTCCCCATGGCATTAACCTTTTGAAACCCATGAAGGTTTTGGCTTGACTTTTTATTTTGAGAGGTTTTTTAAACCTCTTGTGTCTGTTTTTATTGTGACTATTATTATGAATGCTTATTATTAATGCTTATTATTATTGTTATTGTCATTATTTTTAGGGTAATTTTCTGGTCATTTTTTAAATAAATATAATAACAATTCACATTTGGCAGACACTTTTATCCAAAGCAACATACATATGAGATTTTTATATACCACAAGCAAAGATCTATTCAGGAGAGAACAATGACATTAAGTGCCATAACGCTCTGGTTCTCATCCAAAGGACATAGATGCTACCAGGCAGTGCTGCAAGACAGTGAAAGAATGCAATGTAGGCAAATACATCAAGTGCATAGAGGAAGGAAGACAGCATAGAGGCAGATTATATATATATATATGAAGGATACACAATCCATTAGGTGAGAAGGTGTTCCCTGTGGAGCTGGTTTTTTTTTAACCTTCTCTTAAAGATTGACAGGGACTCTGTAGGATGGAGTTTGGTAGCTCGTTCCGCCACTGTGGAACCACAGAGGAGAAGATTGTAGCGAGTGATTTAGGGCTTTGTCATGTTGGCAACACCAGGCACTGGTCCATGGTGAAGCAAAGTAGGCGGGAGAGAGTGCAAACCTGGGAGGCAGTGGAGGGATATGAACAGTGGAGTGACACGTGCAGTTTTTGTCTGGTTGTATATGAGACCCACACCTGCATTCTTGATCTTCTACAGAGGCTTGAGCGTGCCCGTTGGGAGCCCTGTCAGTAAGGCGTTGCAGTAGTCAGGGCATGAAATCACAAGCACCTGTACCAGGAGATGTTCTGCATGTTCAGACAGGTATGGTCTGACTTTCCCAGGGGCACAGTGGAGTGTTAATATGGCCCTGCCAAGAGAAGGTGTATATTGGAAAGAAAGGAGACCAAGCACTGAGCCTTCAGGTACCCCTGTGGACAAGCAGTAGGATTTAAACACTGCTCCTCTCCATGATACTCTGAAAGCTCTCCCGTAGAGGTAGGACTCAAAACCAGCGAAGGGCAGATCCTGAGAAGCCAAGTTCAGCGAGTGCAGAGAGGAGGATCTGGTGGTTAACTGTGTCAAAGGCAGCTGATAGGTCAAGCAAAAGCAGGACAGAGGACTAACCGGCAGCTATAGCCTAGTCAGGAGTGCAGTCTTGGTAGAGTGTCCACTTTTGACACCTACCACCAAATTCACACGCTGGCTCTTGCCTACTAGACGCAAAGGCTGCGGTTTCATATTAAAAATGTAATTTAATAATCACAGCTATTTTGTGTTTGACCGATATGTTAAAATTTTAACAAAAGAGTATGTACTGGCTGGCTGCATTTATTTGATAATGATCATTATTCTACCCAAGTTCTTGTATCTATTTCAGATAGTTCTCTTGTTTTTACCAAAGTTGTACTAAGGGCCTGCTCACATTACCAAGTTTGTACCGTGCCCAAGCACGTTTGCCTCTAAAATCTGCATTGTTTGACTAGTGTGATTGCTCTGTACCTTGCTTGAATACAGGACACTTCCCCCGCTCTGGCACGGTTGGAAGGGGTGTGCTCCAGCACGGTACGGGCGTTCATGCATGAGCACATGCACGGTCATGCACGCAGCGCGTGAATATGGATAGAACATAAATCATGAGACTTTCTCCTGCCTCTGCAAAATCGTTTAACGTGCACCTAACGGCATCAGAAATTAGGGGTGCAACGGATAAAAAAAACTCACAGATTGGATCGTATCACGGTTTTGAGTCACGGATCGGATCAGCAAAAAAAAAAAATAAATAAATAAGACGACAAATATAACTTTGTCCTCCATTTATTTTTGCGCATTAACTTTTGCCTATTAAATAAAAACATTCAACTAAAATGTCCATCCAATGTTTAATTAAAATTTTAAATTATGTAAAAACAACTTAAAGTTCAATTTAAGGCATGATATCTTCTTTTAAACATGAACCTGAATGAAAAACAACTTAAAGTGCAAATAAGTCATAATACCTTCTTCCTTTAATGTGGACAGTGAATTAAACGGCATATCTTCTTCCTTTAAATATGGAGAGTGAATTAAAAACTAGCCTATGTCTACATCATTGAACAAGAAGAGAAGAAAGAAAGCAAATACCTGAGCTTATAATTTTAAATTCTTTTTCAAAAAGATAAGGGTGTCTACATTGTCTGGGGAGAGTGTAGACCTCTTTGCAGTCACTATGTCCCCTGCTGTAGAGAACACCCTCTCGCTAGGCACTGAAGTGCCAGGCACAGCAAGATAGCATCTTGCCATCATGGCAATGTGAGGGTATTTACACTCATTGCTTTTCCACCATGTCAGTGGATCACCATCCACTGGAATGCCGCTTGCTGCTTGGTAGGATGCCACCTCTTCTTTGATGGTGTCAGCAGAAGTCTTGCTGCCCATGTCCTTGCTTGCAAAGGTCTCCCCAAAAAGCTCTGCCATGGCCGACTTCTTTTGTGGAGATGTGTCCAAGTTTGCTCCTGTTGGCTCTGCAGCTTGACCCTGCAAAAAAAAATTACTAGATTAATTAAACCAATTATTTATTTTCATATTTCATAGACATGAAAAATGTGGCAATAACCCTTAAAAAAGCTATTATTATTCAATATAAAAATATGTAAAATATATCATTTTTTCTTTTTTTTCTTTACCTCTTCACAGTCTTTGCTCAGACTGCTCACAATCTCAGTGGTGAGATCACTGTATGTCCTCTGGCATAGGGCAGGGTCTGGGTGAGACAGGGACTTGAACCTTGGATCCAGTGCAGTAGATCTGTGAAGGTAGTCCTGTAGAGTAGGGGTGAAGTGTATCTGGGCTTCAGGTCCTCTCTCATGGCAGTCTTGACATCTCTTGTGATAACGCCGTCTTCCTCACTTGGGGTCATGGATTGTAGAACCTTTGTTTTCAGAGGCAGGCTCATGGACACAGATGGTGCAGCTTCAGTGCTCAACAGTGTTGTAACCGTTTTGAGGGGTTTGAGCACCTGGAGGACCTCCTCTGACATTTTTCTTCAGGGTCTTGTCTGTCAGTGCAGAGTATATAGCTGCCTGCTGCTCAAGATAACGCTCATATCATATGTGGAGTTCCACCTTGTTGTGACATCATGTATGAGCTTATGAGTAGGCAGCTGTAGCATTTATTGCTTTGTCTTAAGCACATGAGCCACTGTTGTGCTTCTGTGGAAGTAGGAAACCACCTTTCTAATCCTCCCAAGGAGGTGGTCCATCTTATTCACCGTAATTCCCTTTTGGGATGCTAAATTTACTGCATGTGCAAAGCATCCTATCTGTGGGCCCAGACCTGCCTCATTCACTGCATTTATTTGGTTTTTAGCATTATCTGTTGTGACTGGGATATTAGTTAGGGATGCACGATAACTGTTTTTTAAAACCGATACCGATAACTGATAACACACACATATACCTAAGATCATGACATCAATACTATGAACAAAACCAAAAACAGTTTTGACTCTTTAAATGAAGAGATATTTATTTTTTCCAATGAAAAACTATTGGCAAGCCTCTCAAACATTTTCTTAAAGCTATCAAACAAACCTATTTGATATCTCACATCAATTTAAATAAGGTGCATTACTTACTGATAAAAAAAATAAAGGCCCTTTGAACCGATGCAAATACATGCATCAGGATTACAAACTGAAAAAGTGCATTCCAGAAGTTTACAAAAAATAAATATACATAGAAAATTAATGCACTGACACAAGTTAGATTCAAACATTTTAGTTAGACTTGTCAAAACAAACTGAAAAAGTGCATTCCTCAATGACAATAAAAAAATAATGCACAGTGCATATTGAACTGACACAAGTTAGACTTGTCTATGTAAACAAACTGAAAAAGTGCACTCCATAGTAACAAAAAATTAAGTTTAAAGGATTTTGGCTTGTGGTTCCACTCAAATGACATGACATGACATCACAAGTCCATATATCCATGGTGAAGCTTATGTCTTTCACGTTGTTATCAATCAAAGTGTGAATACATTTGGCGATCGCATCATACTTAGCTGGAAGGCACACATCGGAAAAGTAGCAGCGGCTCGGCAATGTAAACTAGTGGTGGGTTAGATTCATCGAAATCGCGATTCATCGCGATGCTTTCGTGCATCAATTTGCATCGATTTTTTTTCACGTCGATTCTTTTCCACCAAGCCCGGAAAAAAATACAGGTACCCGTAACAAAAAGTAGGTAACGTGCACGCCACCCGGACAGTTTAGTAGGTGGGACCATAGCAAATGGAACGCCGTTGTAAAATTACTGTAACTCACGGCTTCGGTGGGCTTATTGCTTTTATAAAACGGTTACCCTACATATAGCCCATAAAATAAACACACAAGAAAAAAATCAATAATTTATTGGTAATAATGCAACAATAAAACTGAGAACTATTCATTCTTCCACCAAGCAAGATAGAGTGGACAGAACGGTTGCCAAGTAACACCGATGGTAAGATAGCTTTTTCATCTAGCGCCTTCATCATGTCACATCAGGCTATTTAGGCTCGTTAATGTTGAACTGGATATTTCCATTAATAGTGCAATTGTTAAAATAGTGTTCAATTATGTTTGGACTCCTCTTTGCAGGGATGATGGCGTGCGTTTCGCGACAGGTGCTTTTTTGCGCAGACGTACGCCTATGCCTAATGTCGGTTGTAACAATAACAATAGTAAAAGTATACTGTTAATTTACCATACATGGGCGCTGTCACACTGTGTCCGCTTTGGGTGGAGATAAAAGGCAGGTGGATCAGGAGGCAGCAGGGAGAGGTAGGCTATTTCTCCAGGGAGGCCACCAGACACAGTGGGTTACCCGACTGCTCATATATGAATCCCCGCAGGCTGTCTGTTTTTTTTCAGCAGCATCTTTGTGATTTTTTGTGCATTCGTTGAAAGACAGGGTGACATATTTTAGGCCATTTTCGTTGTGGTGAATGCTGAAGGAGTCGGGCTTTAATTTGCGGTTGCCCTCGTTCGCCCTGCATCCCATATGAAGCTGCACGTCAAACCAGACGCTACAGACAGACAAGATCCACCTGCCTTTTATCTCCATCCACGAAATGCATGCCACCGTCAAGTACTTTCGCAACACGATAAATTATAAATTATTATAAATAAATAAATAAATTATAGTCAGTTGTGTACTGTAGTGCCTGTGGACCAAATTTTGAGTTACTCTTTGTTATGATGGAACTGGCTCATGCAGTTCTTTCACTGGCCCCTAGATGGGGCTGTGCTCCATGGCAATGTTGGGTTAAATGTTGGGAGCTATTCCCCGATTACATAGTCAAAATATTTTGTGTCCTTGAAAAATAATTCCTAGTCAAATGTTCAAAAAATTTTCATTTTGAGAGTGGCATGAGTTAATTTATGGGCTATTTATTTACAAAGCTAGCCACAGATTAACACAAAATCATTCTTGCATCGAAAATAGCTGTAAAAATCACAATAATCGAAGAATCGTGGCACCAATAATCGCATCGAATCGACAATCGCTATAATCGAAAAATCGAAGCTCCCATAATCGAAATCGAATCGAATCGTGAGGTACCTGCGATGGAGCACCCCTAATGTAAACCATGGCTCCAAGTGATTAATCAGACGAGAAAAGCCTCTGTCCTCAACGAGGATGAAGGGCTGGTCATCAAGCGTCATCATGTCCATGATTAAATTTTCAATAACCTTAGCCCATGTGTCATCTTTGGCAAATTTCTTGGATTTTTCGAAAGCCTCGCTGATGTGTGTAAGTCCCGGTGGCTTCTTTGCAGCTGGCTTGCTAACGTTAGCATCTTTAGCAGCCCGGGCGTCCTCATACGCCTTCAAAACTCCGTCGAAGCGATGGTTATGTTTCAGGTGGCTGATCAGGTTTGAAGTATTAAAGCTCGTGCTATTTCTCCCTCCTTGTGGAACTCGCTTGGAACATTTGTTACAAATAACCAGTGAACTGTCTTCGGAAACTTTGAAGAAGTCCCACACAATCGACGCCATGTTCTCTGTTTTGGTAAGCATGCTGTGCCGTGTGCTGCATTCAAGGTGTAATGTAAAATCCCCCGTTCCCTCGTTTCCTAGTCGTTCTTTCGGCCTTTTTAAGTTCATGTTTCTATTTTTTTATGTGTAGCATGTGGGAAAATACTGCGAATATCAATTCAAGTCAGCAACTACCAAAATTATGACCAAGTTAACAAGTTGTTTTCTGGCATGAGGGGGTATTCTTGATTTTTCCCAGTGAGAAAGAGTTTTTCTGATTATGCCAACGTCACTTGAATGCAGCATTCACTGCAGGTCATTTGGGTCTCATAGTGTGAGCGAGGCACTGCTGTGCTGACAAAAATATATATGTTATATATATATATATATATGTTATATATATGGGGCAATTCGTCATGATATCGGACTTATCGGAATGACGTCATAATTTCCTGTTATCGGTCCGATAATTATCGGCCCGATATTTATCGTGCACCCCTAATATTAGTATTGGGCCTCTCTAACTTCCACTCAGCCATTGCAGTTATGGTTACATAGCTTTCCGTTGCCCTGGAGGTCCACCCGTCTGTGGTGAGCGCAACAGAGGATGCCTGGGATAATTCTTCCACAATTGTTGTCTTTTCCTGCTCATAAAGACTTGGCACGATCTTCTCACTGAAGTGAGTGCGTGACGGGATCTCGTAACATGGCTCAAGCATATTCAGCATGTTTTTAAACCCCTTGTTTTGCACAACAGAATATGGCCTCATGTCTGCAGCTATAAACTGCCCAATAGCTTTTGTAATAGCTTTAGCCCGGTCGGATTCTGCAGCAAAGGGCTGCTTAAATGCCGCGGTGATAAGCGGCTGTTGAGCAGCCTTCATCTTGGCTCCTTCTTGGGTGATGTCGCTTCAAATGGGTGGCCATGCTCGATGTATTTCCACTATCATATGACTTTCGTGTGCCACAGTGCCTACACACGGTAATGGTTTTGTACACCTTCCTTTTTCCATCATCACTGTATGTTACAGGGAAGCCAAAATGCTCCCACACATGCGACTTAAATGATGCAGGAGGTTTTTCAAGTTCCTCTGCTCCTCCGCTAGCCATGATTACCGCAGCACTTGACCAGTGTGCATTGCACATGCACCCTTCACGTGAACGCGCACAATTTTTTTTTTTTTTTCATCAACCAATCCGCGGACCATGTGCGTGCTGAACCGTGGAGAGGGATCCATACGGATCACGGATCAATGATGATCTGTTGCACCACTATCAGAAACAAAAACGTCTTTTAGTTAAAAGGAAGACATGATGAATGTATTTGAACTATATTGATTTACGATGATGTCGGACCATGCCTGTTGTCGTATTTCAACGTGATGACGTGCATACCGGGGGCAATCGCATTTGGGCACCAGCCAGGGACTGGAGAGAGGGGCATTTTTGCTCTAGTACGATACGGAGCAGGCCCATAGAAATCTTAGATAAATGCATTAACATTTTCATTTGGAATAAAACTACGCAAAGTGGTTCTGGAGAGGTGCAAGGCAAATGGTGGTCTAGCACTGCCACTACATTCATAAAATAACTATTTGGTATGACACCTTTGTGAATGGAGAAGGCCCAAACTGGTCCCTTATGGAACAGCAGGTGTGTTCACCAGTCTCCTTAGCTTCCATGTTGTGTGGTCCACTACCTATTCACTGATGGGCTATATGGTTCCCTTGACCATTTTGTAAAGGAATAAGACTTACCGCACTCCCATTTTTTTCAGGTACCTACAAATTTGCGATTTCACTTACACACACTTCCTAGCATTCCCATCCAAACCACTGGTCAACCCGCTCACTGTGTGAAGATTGAGCCCTACCTACCAGGCTGTGCATCCCACTTATATAGTAATATTCAGAAAATGGAATGCTATTCCCTTCACCACCACCACACAATTGCCTGATGAAACCTGTCAAAAAATATATATAGATCTTCAATTTGTGACAGGCAAAGATTGTTACAGTTTAAAGTACTTAACCACCCAAAGTGCACTAGATGCCATCAGCCCCCTGCTACTCTAGGCCATATGTTTTGGACATGCCCAAAATTATACACATTATGGTCAGAGATTTTTAGCACATTCTCCTGCATATGTTAAAAAAAAAAAAAAAAGTTGACCCTTATCCTGTTACTCCAACATTTTGGGTTGCCCCCAGCAACAGCAGGATATCCAGACATCAGTCAGATCTAATAGCATTTTCAACGTTACTTGCCCGTAGGCTTATTCTTCTTAGTGTGAAACCCCCTATCCCTCCATCTCTTTCATGCTGGGTCCATGAGGTTATGTCAGTTTTCAAAATAGAAAAAAATCAAATGCACTGTCTAGAACTCTTTGAAAAGGTTTTAAAAAATCTTTTTAGACTATTATGCCAATGAATTTGATGCAAACACTTTGGATTAGTGGGCCCACACCTCTCTACCCTACTTTTTCCCCCGTGCTCCTTTCACTCTTCCTATTGATTGTATTATGTCTTTTGTCTCCTTTCGTACATTCTGCTGCCATTGCAAGAAAATCACGAATGTAAGGTGTGCAGGATATTGTATTCATGTACAGTATTCATGCAGACATCCTCTGTCCTCTTTTTTGTTTTTTGTTAAAACCTTCTCTCTCTCCTCTTACTGTGGTCATTGGCATGTAACTAATTCAGGAATGTGAGGTGTGCAGGATATTGTATCAATGAACGGTATGCAATCTAACTGCTCTCTTCATATGTATTGCTGCAGCTATAAATTAATTTAAAACATTTTTTTTTTTTTACTATTTTGTCAATATTGTTACCACAAAAATACCCTGAAATATTATGATATTATTTTAAGCCCATATCACCTGCCTCTACTTTGTATGTTATTTCTTTATTTTTGATACATGAGAGCTTGGCCTATTTACCCATAAAGTTTTTACAACTGCAGTTATCACATTACCCATAGTGGTTCTTACAAGATTCATGTTCAGAGGACAGTTACAGTGTATATTGCTTATTACTGAGTGTTCTTCAGGTCAAATGAAACAATCAGTGCAGCTCTTCATGACAATTAGGGATGGGCGGGGTTAACCGGGTACCCGACTATCCGAGGGGAGAATTTGTTACTCGGTTACAAATTACTACTCGGTTATCCGCGGCATACAAAAGTGCCCAGTCCAGCTTAGGATCAAACTACATTTATACAACAGGTAGATCCGACCGAGCAATCTGATTGGTCAATCAGACGTTTAGAATGTGCTCAAATGAGCAATTGAGTACGGCTAGCTGTGCTTAAATGAAAAAAAAACAAAAAAACAACTCATCACTGAACATATTACTCCTCCCGCAATATTAGCTATTTCCTAAGTCTGTGTGGTTTCCATGGCAACGCAAAACGTTTCACTGAAAACCCGCATCAAATGCCGCTGTCAGCTTTGTTCGCCTGCATAATGGACCGTTTGGTTGTCAATTTTGATTTGTTTGGCGACCTAAGTTTGGATAAACGGCTGAGCGAGGAAGACAAGACAGAAGAGAAAAAGGAGAGATACGAGAGAGTGACGAGTGAAGAGCTGGATCAGCTGGAGAGGTCAGGAAATGAAGCCGGTACGGCCCGGTCAACGTCTTGGGCCGTCAAATGTCTACAAGACTACCTGACAAACACCGGGCAAACAGCTGATTTCTCACCTAAGGAAAGAAGAGCTAAACAAGATCCTCCGTGAATTTTATGGGGCTTTAATTTCTAGGCTATAATAGAGAATGAAATGCGGAGTCAGCACCACGGACAGTAGGCTACCTGTAAGATTTTCCACGGAGATGTGCGGCTATAACTTTTTTCTTGTTATTAATGTGCTAATGTAATCAGTTATTAATCAGCCTATTAATCGTTATTAATTTGTTTAGTCTTTATGAGTTGCCAAGACCATTGATTTAATTAATTTGTCAATTCGTTTGCATCTGTACACTGACGTGAACATTTAATAAATCGACACATCTGAGAAAACTGTCGTCTTTATTTCAGAGGTAAATTGATAACAGCCTGAAAAGGTAATTAGCAAAAGCCTCCGAAAGGTGGGGCTGAAATTATATAACTCTGTTCAGCCTTAATGTGACTGCTTACTGTTACTTTTGCTGCTTAGCCACATTAATCGGAGCTGACGTAAAAATTGGAGTAACGCAGCCCCAGCTGAAATAAAACATCGGCCGGTGAGTTTATGAAAAGATAGATGTTTGTTGTGGTGCCGACACTGGAAAGCAGTAGCCTGTATTTAAATATAACTGTTAATATAAGTTGGTTGTAGATAAAGATCAGCTGTGTCGCTGTCACGGCACCTGTTAGATTAAAAATGACTGAGAAGTCGGAAGAAGTAGGCTATAACTATCAGTCCATGAAAAAAAAAAATTCCAGCGGATATTCTATAGTAACAACATGATTGAGCTAGCAAATAAATAATTTAGTCTAACATCTAGATAGATATACATTTTCAATTTTCAGAGAGAGGGTACCTACTTAGCTATGCGCATCCACACCGAAGACTGCTTATTCCGTCAGCTTCGTGAACACTGGTTGAGACCGATTTATTTAATAAATGGATTCAACCACGCACACCAGGGAGCATTTATACATGTTTATTTTATTTAGCCTACTCGGACATGGATAAAACATGAAAGCAGTCTACCACCAAGATAACGATGACTGTGAAAAAAGTTTTCTCCTCGATTAAACAGGGGTATATCGATGCACTGTATATGAACGATTTTATGTGTCCCCATTTAGCCTAATTACTCGGGTACTCGAGTAGGCCCAGGCTAGGTTACTCGGTTATAAAATTAATCTAAATGCACATCCCTAATGACAATGTTGCATAAGTATCGTAGTTTGAAACAAGCAAAGGGTAAATCACCCAGAGACATAATAGTCTAATGCCTTGTTTACATTGAACACATAACATACGTGGACTATTGGCAGCGCAGATGTGCAACAAAATGTATCTTTTTACCGGCTACACCTGCTGCACACATACGGAATATGGTTGTATGACAAGTCACAGGAAAAAAGACGGTGAGTGCTCATTTGTGGATTGTGTGGGAGTGTATCTTTACTTTTTGGATGCATCACAGTGCTGTGAAATGTAACTTTTTCACAGAATTTGTATAAGGGTAAGTTAACATTGACAAGTAATGCACACTTCCCATAAAAAATATGAACGGGGTGCCTCGGTAGCTCCTTGGCTAAGATTGTGCATCACTTGTTAAAGCTGAGTCCTGATTGCAGTGTCCTGGGTTCTAATCCGACCTCAGGCCATTTGCTACATGTCATCCCCTCTCTCCACTCCACCTTTCCTGTTTTCTCTACTGTGACTGTCAAATAAAGAACAAATACCAAAAATAATCCTTTAAAAAAAAAAAAAATTGTTTGTGTGGATCTCCGCAACACATATGTGCCACTTGTGTGCTGCTGTCATGTTTGGTATAGCCAGTTCCACTGATTATAGTGGAAGCGAAGGGTCGCAGCATACGCTGTGAGTGGTCCATATATGTCACGTGTTCAGTATAGCCAAGGGAGTAGACTATCATGTCTCTGGACTATTTACCCCTTGCTTGTTTTATACAAGAAAACTTATGCAACATTGTCATGAAGAGCTGCACTGCTTGCCTGATTTGACCAGAAGAGCACTTAGTAATAAGCAGTATACACTGTAACTGTCCTCTAGGCATGGCTGTTGGAAGAACCACTATGGGTAATGTGATAACTGCAGTCATAAACACGCTGCTAAAATTCAGATGGTAGAGGCCCCCTACCAGTTCACCACAGGCCAAAAATAATCCTTCCTGCCTTGACATGATTCATCAATGTCCCTGTGATGGATTTTTGGCAGTGTCTTAGTATCACATACCAGTACACCTCCCTCATCTAGTGGCCAGAGTGTTTACTGAAAGTTGTTTTGCTCACTCTCTTTCTATCTGAGGAGGTGGTCCATTACCTTAATGAAATGTAGCCATTGTTGTTCCAAGGCACTACTTGAACACCAGTAGACCTTGCTACTCTGTCAACAGAACCACCATCCCTGCCTCAACGACTCTCAGTGACTTGCCATATCAAATAACGCAGTCCTTACAGGTCCTCTGATTGTATTTTTTCCCCCTCTCTCTCTTTCTGATCATTATCAGGCTTCTGGAGACTGTGCTCTAGGTAGGGATGAGCAAGTATACCACTATCTGTATCTGTTCAACCATCTACATTATCCATATCCATTAGCCTATCCGTATCTGTACTCGGAGCAGGTGAGGCCTAAACCGGAAGGGGGTTGGACTTAAACCGGAAGTTGATGGGGTTTGACCAGAAATGGGTGGGGCTTAAACTGGTATGTTATTTTAAGCCTGAAATTGATACGGGTTGATCACAAGTTGCTATATTTATTGTTTATTAGAAAACTATTTACAGAAAAGCCTCAGAATTGAACTTCAGATCTTTTTTTTTTTTTATCACAATTGTAAAACTATTTACTGAACAAGGTTTTTTTTGTAAACACAGAACATGAATATTCTTAAGTGCATCGATGAATACAACACATGCAGTAGCCAATTATGAAGTACTAGAGAGTTTATATATATACAGTACAGGCCAAAAGTTTGGACACACCTTCTCATTCAATGCGTTTTCTTTATTTTCATGACTATTTACATTGTAGATTCTAACTGAAGGCATCAAAACTATGAATGAACACATGTGGAGTTATGTACTTAACAAAAAAGGTGAAATAACTGAAAACATGTTTTATATTCTAGTTTCTTCAAATAGCCACCCTTTGCTCTGATTACTGCTTTGCACACTCTTGGCATTCTCTCGATGAGCTTCAAGAGGTAGTCACCTGAAATGGTTTTCACTTCACAGGTGTGCCTTATCAGGGTTAATTAGTGGAATTTCTTGCTTTATCAATGGGGTTGGGACCATCAGTTGTGTTGTGCAGAAGTCAGGTTACTACACAGCCGACAGCCCTATTGGACAACTGTTAAAATTCATATTATGGCAAGAACCAATCAGCTAACTAAAGAAAAACGAGTGGCCATCATTACTTTAAGAAATGAAGGTCAGTCAGTCCGGAAAATTGCAAAAACTTTAAATTTGTCCCCAAGTGGAGTCGCAAAAACCATCAAGCGCTACAACGAAACTGGCACACATGAGGACCAACCCAGGAAAGGAAGACCAAGAGTCACCTCTGCTTCTGAGGACAAGGTCATCCGAGTCACCAGCCTCAGAAATCGCAAGTTAACAGCAGCTCAGATCAGAGACCAGATAAATGCCACACAGAGTTCTAGCAGCAGACCCATCTCTAGAACAACTGTTAAGAGGAGACTGTGCGAATCAGGCCTTCATGGTCAAATAGCTGCTAGGAAACCACTGCTAAGGAGAGGCAACAAGCAGAAGAGATTTGTTTGGGCCAAGAAACACAAGGAATGGACATTAGACCAGTGGAAATCTGTGCTTTGGTCTGATGAGTCCAAATTTGAGATCTTTGGTTCCAACCGCCGTGTCTTTGTGAGACGCAGAAAAGGTGAACGGATGGATTCCACATGCCTGGTTCCCACTGTGAAGCATGGAGGAGGAGGTGTGATGGTGTGGGGGTGTTTTGCTGGTGACACTGTTGGGGATTTATTCAAAATTGAAGGCACACTGAACCAGCATGGCTACCACAGCATCCTGCAGCAACATTGCATCCCATCCAGTTTGCGTTTAGTTGGACGATCATTTATTTTTCAACAGGACAATGACCCCAAACACACCTCCAGGCTGTGTAAGGGCTATTTGACCAAGAAGGAGAGTGATGGAGTGCTGCGGCAGATGACCTGGCCTCCACAGTCATCGGACCTGAACCCAATCCAGATGGTTTGGGGTGAGCTGGACCGCAGAGTGAAGGCAAAGGGGCCAACAAGTGCTAAACACCTCTGGGAACTCCTTCAAGACTGTTGGAAAACCATTTCAGGTGACTACCTCTTGAAGCTCATGGAGAGAATGCCAAGAGTGTGCAAAGCAGTAATCAGAGCAAAGGGTGGCTATTTTGAAGAAACTAGAATATAAAACATGTTTTCAGTTATTTCACCTTTTTTTGTTAAGTACATAACTCCACATGTGTTCATTCATATTTTTCATTCCTTCAGTTAGAATCTACAATGTAAATAGTCATGAAAATAAAGAAAATGCATTGAATGAGAAGGTGTGTCCAAACTTTTGGCCTGGACTGTATATATATATATATACACACACACACACACCGACCAAGTTTAGCAGAAACTCTACTGATTATCAGTGATTACAGACCGAGGGAAGAGCGAGCCGAAAAAACCTGACCGCTACTGAAGAGAGACGTGACGTGAGCTGTTACACCTGAGTGAGTGAGAGAGAGGTTGTCACTGTGTGTGTGTGTGTGTGTGTGTGTGTGTGTGAGAGAGTGGGTCACAGCTGCAGTGTGTGTATGTGTGTGTAGGGGAGGGGCGCTGTGTGTAACTGGCCTATCACACAACGTGGACACAGTCAGCTGCCTAATGAAGATTTTCGTTCATCACTAGCACGAATATTGATTCATATTACTTGGATCATACTCGTACTCGTCAAACGTGCTTTATCCGTACCGGATACTCGTTTCAGCCGAGTATCAGGCTCAACCCTAGCTATAAGCAACAATCATTCAATACTGTAATCTCTGTTTTTCAGTCATAAGATATGAGGTTTCCCACAACTTATATTTTCAAGACATGTTGATCTCCAGTATATTTTTCATAATGATAAGAATACATTGCCTTGGGAGCATGTTTTTTTGGTCTTTGGTTTTGCAGTGCAGAGGTGGATTTCAGCAACTAAGATAATGTTGCAGGTCATGATTGCTTAAATTATTTACGGTAAGCAGTTGGAGCTGACTTCACTCTCTTAAAGGAAGTGTGTTTCAAAATCACATTCATTTCCCTTTTCTGTTTTCAAACATGCTGCCCTTGTTCCCCACGTCTAAGAGCAGTCTGTGCATCTGTAGTGAGCAGCTAAATGATAGTATTGAGTTTTAAACATCGGCACAATTCACATGCTCCTGTTTTATAGTCTAGGCTGTGTCCAGAGGTGCCACAACAATTGATTACACATGGAATTCGTCTTTGGATTGTGAATCAGAGTCTAAATCACAAGAGGGACATTTGATTGGAGTATCTGCTCCTAAGAGAAACATTTTAGGTGAGGAGCACATTTAACTAAACCACCATAATGGGCTGCCAACCTATTTGCAGACCTTGGGTTAAGCTGCTTTGGAGAATCAGATTTGAATGCTTGTAATGAAGCAGGTAGTATTGATATATTTATAAGTAATAACAAATCCTACAGGACTGTGGAATTTACCACAGAAATTCTGTCATCTTGCAGAAAACAACATCTGTGTATTAAGGGCAGAGATTTGTAGGTACACAAATAACCATAATGCCATAACGCACTACACACCTCGGCCAACTCCACCCATCTCTGCCCTTACCCCGTTGAAAGCCAACCAGTGAATGGGGACTTGTTCTGCTGGAAATCCTGGAAATTCAGACTCCATGCTCTGTATGGAACTTAATGGTTAAAAACTCTGTGTGAGCTGCATGACCTACAGTTTTAGCATCAAGATATTTTTAGGGTTAACTGTCAGTTTAAAGGCCCCATGGCATGAAAAATGCAATTTTCATTGGGTTTTTTTTTGTTTGTTTTTTTGTGATGGAGGAATGCACTCAGTCCGTTCTTTAAAACTCGAGCAGACAGCACTTCCTCCTTTTTTCACACATAAGGTGACTCCGCCCACTTAAACTAGCCAGCACGCCTCCTCCATTTTTTCCCATGTCCTGCGGGATTTTAGTCCAAATTTGTTCGTCTGTTTGGCTCATTTCAGCGCCGACTGTTTTATCAACCTGACACAATACAATGCCGGTTTCACAAAGAAACTTTTGGTAAAGGATACTGCTGTCCCCACACTGTCTGGACCAACGTCAACTCCGCGACCAGTAACTGATTTTTTTTCTTTGTCTCATCAAGACGGCATCGTTTTCAGAAGTTGTAAAGTTTTTCATTAGTACTGTTGATAACGTTACAGCTGTTCACTTGCCTGTGATTGGCCCAACCATATGTCACTCAGAAAACAGTCAGCCAAACAGTGATCTGATTGGCTAAACCAAGGGTGTCAAACTGGTGCCATGGAGGGCCAGGAGGCTGCAGGTTTTCATTCCAACCGAAAACTCCACCAGGTGATTTCAATGATCACCTCACCTTCAAGCAGAGAGGAGGGACTAATCAGTGAAATCACCTGGTTGAATTTTTGGTTGGAATGAAAACCTGCAGCCTCTTGGCCCTCCATGGCACCAGTTTGACATCCCTGGGCCAAACGAACCGTGCTGCCAGAGCTCTGGGAGAAAGGCAAGAGAGAGGAGCTTAACTAGGGCCCTATAATCTCCGCGAACACGGAATCGCGGACAGAATCGCGGAATTAGCCAAATAAAACGGAATCTATTTTTAACGTGGAATTTGACATCATTTTAATGAAATGCTGTTTTTGTGTGGAATATGAACGTATGTCTGGGAAAAATTACATGGAGGGAAGCAAATCTGGGTGGCAAAACCCCTCCAGTAGTTTCACCTGCACCAACAAGAAAAAAAACAATTGCACTGGCACCGTACGAGTCCAAAAGGAAAGGAAAAGAAAATTTCCAGCTTACAGCAGCACGCTGACATAGATTGTGTAACAAAGCGAAGAGTTGCCACTCCGCTTTATTTTCACTGGCTAACAGCAGCACACTGACAGCTTAGCTTGTCTATTCATAGAAGTGGAATCACTTCGGCTTATTTTTCATATTCAATCTATGTTATCACAGGCATACTCCTGCTCATTCATGAGTAGTTGAATTGATAGGTCTGTTTGATAAATAATTTACATTTTTAAAACAAATAATAATTTAACATATTGTTAAATTATATAAAGATTATAAATATAAAGAAAAAAGGCTGCCACCATCAGAATCACTGTATTTAGCTATAGCCCTACTATGGAACGAGACACACCTGCTTGATTGGTTGCCTACAGCAAAACTGAGAATGACTACGTTTACATGCACACCGTATTCGTATTCGGGTCAATATTCTGGTTAAGGTAATATTCCAAATAAGGTGTTTATATGTGCTGCAGCAACTGGAATATTCTGTTTACATGTTACTTCACATATTCCCGTGTTTCGGCGTATTCCACGCTCTTATTTAATGCAACACTCAACCTTCTGGGGGACAGCAATACACTGATAGGCATCTGGTCTGCCGGAAATACAGAAGAAGAAGAAGTCACTATTTCTGTTTTTTCCCATCGATATACTCCATGATATTTAAGTCTTTGATTAGCTGAAGGCAGACTGCAGTCTCCTTCTCACTCCAAACATGCTGGCTCTTTCTGCTTTTCGCCATGTCTTTCTCTCTGCTTGCAGTAACCATAGCAACAAAGATGCCCCAGGATTCATTGTGAATCGAGCATGTGCAGACGTAACTGAATATTCCGGTACAGGGCATTTTCCGATTAAGGTGTTTACATGGCACAATATTCTGGTTTGAACAGGCAAAGTGGTTTATTGTTCTCAACCCACCTTTCTCTTGTATATGCATTGAGATTTTCATCGGAGTGTTATTTGAAGATCGATGGTGGTAGAAGAGGTGGTAGTAGTGATAGACAAAATTATGCTATATGTTTGTGTTGACTTTTTTGTTGCATTGTTTATTTCTTGAAACTATAAAACTTAAATGCTTGTGAAAGGTAAGGGTTATGATTTCACAAGCATTTAAACACAAGAAATCTGATGTCAATCCAACGTCACTGATCTGACATTTAAGTACATCATTTTAATATTTATGAATATAGGTTTCTTTCATTTAATTTTTTTCCTAATTATCTTGTAACTTTTTTTTTTCTAGCAACAGAAACATTCCCTACATCAACAATGCACACATGATGTTGGAATTTATCAAACAAAAACATTGGCTTCAATTATAATCATGAAAAATAAGACAAAACTTTAATTTGGTCAACCATGTGACATGGACATGGCATATCTTGAGAATTTCATAGTGTTGGCTAGCGTTGATATACATCCTGCCTAACATCTTGGTAGTTCAATTTATTTTTTCCTTCTATCAGGGGACAAATGTTGAAATATTTTTCTTATTTTTATTATAGTTACTATGTTTTAAAGGAATACTCCAAACATTTTGGGCAAAATACCCTTTTTCTGATTTACCCTGATTAAGACAAAAATGAAAAAATAAACCTTGCAGAACTCTGAAGCTGTCTTATGTACATCATGTGTATCATGTAGATTTGAAATAAACATCTTGGAGTTTCAAAACAAAAAAACCCTGATTTGTTTCAGGAAGTCAGATGGTGGAAGTGTAACTGCTGACCACATTTATCCTTTGGTGTGTTGCAATGATCCACGCACTACTGAAGAATAGGAATAATAATAATTAATAGGAAGATCCACTCTTCTGAAACCAGTTTTCTTTTTCTTTTTTTTTTGATTCCAAGACATGTACTTGAAATCCACATGATCCACTGTGTAAATAAGACAGCTTCAGAATTGCAGTAAGGTTTGTTTTTTCACTTTGACAGAACCAGGCTAACAACTCCCATAGACTTCAAGGGCTCTAGTTTCGCAGACCGGGCAAGGCTGCGCTTCGCCAGCTGGGTGTGGCCAGGTGGATTTTGCAAGTTTGGCACGCCGTGTATGGTGGCCAAGTACTCCTCCTACCGGCGCAAGGGAGGAGAGAAGGCGTGGAGTGGGTTTGACACAGCCGATTCACTTTAAACCAATCAAATGAGCCCCTGTCCTCGCCTTTAAAATGCGCTGTGCAAAGGCGTATTGAACGTTTATACAATTGGCATGGAAGTCTACTGCCGCAGGCGGAGCGGAGCCGGTGTCGTGGAAGTTTGGCTGACAGGCGCACAGTGCGCACACGTCACCAAAACCTCACAGGCAGGCTTCTGGAATGTCAGGCACATGAACAATGCAATAAATACCGACAAAAACCACTATTCAATGCTGCTATCTCAGTTAGCACATACATTTATCTCCATATCAACTGTCCCGTCACAACTGATGTCAGATCAAAGGAGATTGGCACCATTTATGGTGATTGTGAGGTTTTGGTGATGTGCGCCAGTCAGCCAAACTTCCACTACACCAGCTCCGCTCCACCTTGCGCTGAAAGTAGACGTGGTTTCAGATGGCGAGCTTTCAGATGGCGAACCTATTTTTCTTCAGCTGTCTTGAGGTGAAAGGTCAAGGGACCTCTTTGAAAATGGCTATGCCTTTTTCCTCTCTCCACAATTTAGCTTAACTTTGGAGCATTGCTAAGCCTCCTTGCCAGCCATCTACAAACGTTTATGTGTGCATGTTGCTCATCATATGCCAGTACTGTAACAGATTTCTGTGACATAATATTGAGCACACTGGAAACAGGACTGGGCTTATAGAGGTTTGAATTTCATAAAGAACCAAATAATCATTAGTAATGTGTAATATTGGTCCATTTAATACACACACACTGTCAAAAACAAATCATTAGGTGAGGGCCTCGCCAATATCCTGTCCTGTTAATGCCATAACTCTACCAGATCAGGCTCAGTTTAGACAATGTTGCAGAAAAATCTACAGCAATTACATTTTGTACATTTAGTCAGGTTTGAGATCATATCTCCAGCTCAGGCTGGATTGTTAGGATCTTAGTTAATTCCAGCATGGTACCATGATAGGATGCCACCTGTGCAATAAGTCCAGTCATGAAATTTCCTCACTACTAAATATTCCACAATCAACTGTTAGTGGTACTATAACAAAGTGGAAGCGATTGGGAACGACAGCAACTCAGCCATGAAGTGGTAGGCCATGTAAAATTACAGATCAGTGGATGCTGAGGCGCATAGTGCGCAGAGGTCGCCAACTTTCTGCAGAGTCAATAACTACAGACCTCCAAACTTCATGTGATCTTCAGATTAGCTCAAGAACAGTGTGTAGAGAGCTTCAAGGAATGGGTTTCCATGGTCGAGCAGCTGCATCCAAGCCTTTCATCACCAAGCGCAATGCAAAGTGTTGGATGCAGTGGTGTAAAGCACGCTGCCACTGGACTCTAGAGCAGTGGAGACGTGTTCTCTGGAGTGACCAATCACGCTTCTCCATCTGGCAATCTGATGGACGAGTCTGGGTTTGGCGGTTGCCAGGAGAACGGTACTTGTCTGACTGCATTGTGCCAAGTGTTAAGTTTGGTGGAGGGGGTATTATGGTGTGGGGTTGTTTTTCGGGAATTGGGCTCGGCCCCTTAGTTCCAGTGAAAGGAACTCTTATACCCCTTTTCCACCAAAGAGGTTCCAGGGCTGGTTCGGAGCCAGTGCCTGACTTAGCACTGGTTCTTTGTTTTTCCACCGCCCAAGCACCGGCCAAACTGGTTCCAAACCGGTTTCTGGCAAGCACCAACTTCGAGCAGGGGCTAAACAGGGGACAGAGAAAGAACCGATGATGCAACCCACACCGTCATTGGTGGGCGGGGTTACAGACCCAAACAGGAACCGCGACCGTCGTTCGTTCCGACTACGAATACAACGGGTAGCCAGCAATAATTGTGTTTTTTGCCTCTGGATCGCAATGTAGGCTTGTAAAGACATGAGCAGCACTTGCATTGCTACTATGAGGTCGTCCATGTTGGTTATTGTGATTCCTGTGACACTCGCACATCCACACCCACACGTGATAACGGTTTACGCTGACGTAATGACGTGGGTCTTACTTGGGTCCGCTTGGCTCTTGGCCAATGGAAAAGCAAACCGGTTCTTTGTTGGAACCAGTTAAGCACTGGCTCTAGCACCAGCACCGAACTAGCACCAGGTTCTTTTTGGTGGAAAAGGGGCATTAATGCTTCAGCATACCGAGACATTTTGGACAATTTCATGCTCCCAACTTTGTGGGAACAGTTTGGAGATGGCCCCTTCCTGTTCCAACATGACTGCGCAACAGTGCACAAAGCAAGGTCCATAAAGACATGGATGAGCCAGTTTGGTGTGGAAGAACTTGACTGGCCTGCATAGAGTCCTGACCTCAACCCGACAGAACACCTTTGGGATGAATTAGAGCGGAGACTGCGAGCCAGGCCTTCTCGTCCAACATCAGTGTCTGACCTCACAAATGCACTTCTGGAAGAATGATCAAAAATTCCCATAAACACACTCCTAAATCTTGTGGAAAGCCTTCCTAGAAGAGTTGAAGCTGTTATAGCTGCAAAGGGTGGGCTGACATCATATTAAATCCCATAGTTTAAGAATGGGATGTCACTCACGTTAATATGCGCATGATGTTATTTGAAAATGCCGGCTTAGTGTGGCTGGAACATAGAAAAAAGGTGCTATGTTTTCAGATTTACCCTGTTTAGTGTAGTTTGGCCTTACTAGTTAAGCTGCTGTAGGGGACATTTGTAGCAGGTAAACTGCACATCAGCTGATAGCAATCCACTTGTAGAGATGCTCAGAAGCCTGATTTCTGAAAGCTTGGAGCATGAGCATTCTGGACGTGGGTCCTTACAAAGTAGCGATATGTTCTCAACAATCTGTGTTCCAAGGTTAGAGGCTAAATCTCTGCTTTAGTTCCAAAAAATTCACAATATGCAACCATTCTTGCTAACTGTCCTAACTTCTGTCCACTTTTCTCATTAGGCGCTATCCTGGGACGATCAGAAACGCAGGAGTGCATCCACTACAACTACAACCCATCAGCGGTGGAGAGCCGGGGGAACCACAGTGCTATTGTGACCTGTTCTGGTGAGAAGGACAAAAGACTCCACTGCTTTGCTACCTGGAGGAATGTGTCCGGCACAGTGGAGGTGGTCAAGCAAGGCTGCTGGTTGGATGACGTCAATTGTTATGACAGGTATTATCTGTGTTTGCTCTGTATCTGTCACCATGAATTCACATCATGAGCAGCTTGTTTGATAGATTGCTCTATCTGGATCCATTGTAGGTGGAACCACAGGCCTTGATTACATCTTATGCAGTGGTTTGCGGTTAACATAGGCTAACACTGACATTAACATTGATAGTCAATTCTCATTCATACCAATGGATGCTTCTGAGTGTTTAGTCCACCTGATTTGAATGTCTTTGGACTGTGGAAGGATGTCCAAAAGAACATCTAAATTCAACACATAAAGCGCTGGGGAATAAACAGGGGTAGGTCAAACTGCTGTGTGTCCATAAAGGACCATGCCAGTGATTTTGCATGGCTAGCCTATTATCTATAAAGTATATATACTTAATGTTTGTGCTAAGCTTTTCTGTAATCATTCCACTACCATATGAAATTTTCTTTCAGACTGATAGTGTATTCAGAAAGTATTGAGACCCCTTCACTTTTTTCACTTTTGTTATGTTGCAGCCTGATGCTACAGTCGTTCAAATTCATTTTTTCTCCAACTGATCTACACTCAGAACCCCATAATGACAAAGTGAAAACAGAATTTTACAATTTTTTGAAAATGTATTAAAAAGGAAAAATTGAAATATCACATTGACATAAGTATTCTGACTCTTTACTCAGTACTTAGTTGAAGCACCTTTTGCAGCAATTACAGCCTCGAGTCTTTTTGGGTACGACACAAAAAGCTTTGCACACCTGGATAGGGGGATTTTCTGCCGTTCTTTGCAAATCCTCTCAAGCTCGGTCAGGTTGGATGGGGACCATCGGTGGACAACTATTTTCAAGTCTTTCCAGAGATGTTCAATAGTGTTCAAGTCAGAGCTCTGGCTGGGCCGCTCTAGGACATTCACAGAGTTGTCCCTGAGTCACTCCTGTGTTGTCTTGGCTGAGTGCTTGGGGTCACTGTCATATTGGAAGGTGAACCTTTGGCCCAGTCTGAGGTCCTGAGTGCTGTGGAACAGGTTTTCATTGAGGATATCTCTGTACTTTGCTCCGCTCAGCTTTCTCTCAACCCTGTCCAGTCTCCCAGTCCCTGCTGCTGAAAAACACCCCCACATCATGGTGCTGCCACTACCATACTTAACTGTTGGGATGGTATTGGGCAGGTGATGAGCGGTGCCTGGTTTCCTCCAGACATAATGTTTGGAATTGAGGCAGTTCAATCTTAGTTTAATCAGACCAGAGAATCTTGTTTCTCACAGTCTGGGTGCTTTTTGCAAACTCCTAGTGGGCTTTCATGTGTTTTGCAATGAGGAAAGGCCATCAAGCCACTCTGCCATAAAACCCAGATCAGTGGAGGCTGCAGTGATGGTTGTCCTGCTGGAGCTTTGTCCCATCTCCACTCAGTCAGACTGACCATTGGGTTCTTGGTAACCTTTCTTACTGAGGCCCTTCTCCCACGATTGCCCAATTTGGCTGGGCAACCAGCTCTTGGAAGAGTCCTGGTTGTGCCAAACATCTTCCTTCTTTTTTTTTTTTCTTTTATTTTTTTTTATTTATTTATTTATTTTTTTTTTTGGCATTTCTGCTTTGACAGTCACAGTAGAGATAGACAGGAAAGGCAGGGGAGAGAGAGGGAATGACGTGCAGCAAAGGACCTGAGGTCGGATTCGAACCCCAGTCGCTGCGATCGTGACTGAGCTCTGGTACATGGTGCGCGTTCTTAACCGGTGAGCCACCGGGGTGCCCCATGCCAAACATCTTCCATTTGAGAATTATTGAGGCCACTGTGCTCTTGGGAAGCTTCAGTGCAACAAAAAATTTTTGTAGATTTCCCTAGATCTGTGCCTTGCAACAATCCTGTCTCTGAGCTCTGCAGACAGTTCCTGTGACATCATGGCTTGGTTTTTGCTCTGATATGCATTGTCAGCTTTGAGGTCTTCTATAGAGAGGTGTAGGCCTTTCCAAATTATGTCCAATCAATTTAATTTACCACAGGTGGACTCTAATCAAGGTGTAGAAACATATTAACAATGATCAAGAGAAATGGGAGGCACCTGAGCTAAATTTCAAGTGTTGTTGTAAAGGGTCTGAATACTTAGTGTGATATTTCAGTTTTTCCTTTTTAATAAATTTGCAAACATTTCTAAAATTCTGTTTTCAGTTTGTCATTATAGGGTACTTAGTGTAGATTAATGAGAGAAAAAATGAATTTAAACAATTGTAGCATCAGGCTGCAACATAACAAAAGTGAAAAAATGAAGAGGGTCTGAATGCTTTCTGAATGCACTGTAAACTCTCTTCATACTGCTATTCCATAACTGTAATAAGGTTGTCTGTATAAATTTTCCTGAAAGCAGCAGTGGTATTGTGTTTTGGTGACTTGAAATTGAGTGAAGTGAAACAGTCCCCCTGCTGGAAAATAGTCCCCAGGGAAACACTTGCTTTACACACAATTATCAGTTCAGTGGTTCATAAATGGTGTTGACTTTGTTAGCCAGAGAAGCAGAACATTATAAGGTGGGTGTTTCAACCAAATTATTTACAATTCATATTTGAAAATTGAGAGATTTTGATTAAATGTTGTTAAAGTTTTATTACCCCTGCAAGATTTGCAAAATGGTTTATTGCAATGTAAAAATGTTGGTAGATTGTAGTAAATGGGGCAAACATTTAAAAACACTGGTATGGTCCTTTAAGTTGCGATATGGGGATTATCAATAACATACAACAATGGATAATTCTGTTTCGATTGATAAAGGTTTTTAATGTCCTGTGAAAGGTGTTGAGTACACAGGAGTGCTGTGGATTGATGCCAACAGTAAACTCAGAGGACTCAGTTTGACATGTTCAAACACTCCATGAACTGCTAGGAAGAGTCATGTTTAGTATCACCTGATTTTGACACTGGAGGTGGTTTCAAACAAACTTTACTTAAAATATCCTTCTAGTCAGGGTGGGAGTTCTCAAGAAGCCATTTTGCTGTACATCATTCATGGTAGCCTATACATCCGCTGATGTTAGTCACACCTCAGGTCTCCTTTGTTGTGTAGGTTTTGCCACTCCCTCCCATTCTTCCAAATCACACATCACCTGTATTATCATCTCCCCATTCAACATGCCTGCCAGAAAATATTTCAGTCTTCTTTCTAGCGTGACATATGGAAAGACAGACATGAGAAAGACGGCCAGAACTGGCCTCTCTTGTCTTAGCATGTTGCTGAACTTTATTACCTCCCACCTGCAGTGACTGGATCAATTTGTTTTTGTACGGTATGGCGTGCTGCCATATTATTACTCAATGGAGTTCAACAGGTAGCCCAGGAGCTTCCTGGTGTTTATGTGACCAACATGTAAACAACCAGTAAAATATATAAATATATGTAATTGTTTTTTGTATGTATGTCTCCAGTAAACTGGAGCACTTACTTTTGTTTTGAATCTGGTGCACTTTTCGGCAAATTCACTTCTGTTGTTTCAGAAACATGGGGAAAAAAATGATTAGCAAATCAGCAAAAAATTACCACATTAGTAAAAAAAAAAAAAAAAAAAAAGGCAAAAAATAAATTACATATTAAAATATTGGATAAGGGATGCTGATCTGATGTTTTAATAATAAATAAATATTAAAAATTCACAAATAATAAATAAAATTTGTTGCAAAACATTGTAAACAAAATACTGTGGTGCTACAGAGATGCTTCAGCCTACAAATTGTATTTTTCAGATGGAAGAAAACATGTTTGTTTGGTACAGAGCCCAGCAAAAATCACACCATCAGTGACAATGTCAGTGAAAATAAAAATTATAATGCAAAACTTATCAGTTATATTAAAATGACAAATTGCATCACAATGTCTATAAATTTAATCACAATATGCTTTTTTTTTTAACCATGTCATTCAGCTTTAGTGGTTAGGAATACAATTAGGGCAGTCAAAATAGACACAGACACAGGCCTTAATTACTTGTGTGCGTGTGTGTGTGTGTGTGTGTGTGTGAGGAAAGAGAGACACACAGAGACACAGAATGAACAGTGACATTCCATGAATTTGAACTGACCATGGTCATGTAGTTAGAATCAAAATTATAATGGTTTTATACTTTAATGACAGGAGGAAGATGTACACCACACCATAACAAAGACATCCAAAGCTGTTACAAACTGCAAGCCCACAGCTGATACTGGTGTCAGTATGCTGTTTTAGTCCTTCCTGTGCCTGGGTCTTCCTGTGGCTGTCACATATAGGTAGATTGCTTGAATCAGATAATTTCTACCAGATGAAGGCTAGGTATCTGACATATTATGGTGACATGCCCCTTTTCTTCACACAGGAACGAATGTGTGGAGAAGAAGGATGCACCAGAAGTGTTCTTCTGCTGCTGTGAAGGCAGCTTGTGCAATGAGAAGTTCTTCTACATCCCAGACACACAGGCACAAATTCCAAGTAAGTTGAGTGTATCTCTACATGTCCATTTACACCAGTTTTATGGGAAAAAAAAGTCTTGTGCCTGGTTCACAAAAGATGCTGCTATTGTTTTCAGCATGCCCAGTTGTCATCTACATTTCAGGAAGAAGATCGTCCTTAAAGTCTTAAAATGTCTTAAATTTAGTTTTAGAAATATAAAACCTTAACCCTCTTGGATCCCTTTAAATCACTGTACCTTGGGCCCCCTTGGTACATTTTTTGTACTGAGAGCATTAATATGGTGTTTTTATATATTAATGATTGATTTCAACTTCAATTGATTAATTGCTTTCACTGACTTCAGAGCTCCCCATTAATATAAAATATTCATTAATTTTCAGGATTTTAACCCATTAAATGCCAGTTTGTTAATGCAATGTTCCTGTAAAAAAAAAATGCAAATTTTACTTTGTGCTATAAACTAAATGCTATGGATCCCCCCCAACCCCCCACCCCCACCCCCTTATATTAACACAGTCTGGGATATGTTAATGATTTATGGCAACATTGTTCATTAAGTGTAATTATTTTTTGTGCAATGGTAGATAAAAAAAAAAAAAGCCTCCATTGGGTCCCCTAGAGAACAAAAATGTACCTCTTCTTAAAACTGCTGTAAAAAAATACTGTATTTTTTTTTTTTTTTTTTTTTTTACTTTGAGTTAATTTTTTTAATCAGCATCACTCTAGATCACAAATAGAAAAAGTTATTTATTTTTAAGAATTTTAACCCTTTAAATACCAGTTTCAAATATGATGCCCAGGGTTTCCCCCAGAAAACTTGATAAGCCTGGTGGTCGGGCCGCTGGGGGGGGGGGTTTGACTCCAATAATTTAACAACATGTTAAATTATTATTATTATTTTAAAAATGTAAATTACTTATCAAACACACCTGTGATAACATAGATTTAAAAATAAGCCAGAGTGATACCTCTTCTCTGAATAGACAAGCTAAGCCAGTGTACTGCTGTTAGCCAGTGAAAATAGAGAAGAGTGGCGACTCTTCACTTTGTTACACAATCTATGTCAGTGCGCTGCGGTAGCTGGAAATTTTCCGTGCCTTTGCCAGACATACGTTCATATTCCACTCAAAAACGACATTTCATTCATACCATAAGATGTCGCCATTGCGCTTTCAACCGTATCACCAGATGCGGTTAAGAGCTCTATATACCGTCTTTGGTATCACTGTTTCTGGTGCATAAAAAAAACTATTTAAAATAAATAAACAAGCGACGCTTAGCCTGGCGGGGGGGCAAGAAAAGCCTGGCGGCCTGCCAGGCCTATAAAGCACTGGGGGAAACCCTGGATGCCACTAACATTTCAAAGTAAGAAAAACACAAAAAGTATTTTCCATGAACTAAATTCTATGGATTTTTTTTCTTCTTATATTTACTCGGTCTTGGATATGTTAATCAGTAACAACATTACTTATTGCATTATCATTTTTTTGTGCAATGTCAGATGTAAAAAAGACATCACTTTCAGAGCCTTAAGTACAAAAAATGTATCTTTACTTAAAATTGCTATGAAAATATTATATATTGAATTTTTCTTTAAATTCTTAAAATGTCCCGATCATAACTACAAAATACTTAATTTTTTTTTTTTAGTTTTAACCCTGTAAATATCAGTTTCTGATGTGAAGCCACTAGTCCTGGTCAACTCCAGGACCACCCTCATTCCCTGGTTTCTTTCGGGGGGTGCCCCTTCGGCTTTCCCAGTGTAAATTTGCATGCGCCAGGCATACAGTGTTCCAACTTTGCACAGCATCCAGATTTTCAGTCCATATTGGGCTGGCTTGCTTGGGATGTACTGTTTGAACAAGCATCGCCCCCTGAACCCCACAAGCTGCTCATTGATGCAGATGTCTGATCCTGAGTTAAAAAGCGTAGGGAGGTGGCTTGCCCATTTCTCCCACAGGTCGTGGAATGCCGCCAGCTTGTCCACCCTGTGGTGGCAGGGTCTCATCAGACAGTCATTGAAGCACAATTGAGCGCTAATCAGGACAAATTGTTTGCAGGTCATGATGGCCTGAAACATGGCCCAACCGGACCATTGATCCCACAAGCTCTTTGTTGCCTCGTTGTAGGACCTGTACAACCTAGCCAGGATGAGAAGCCCCAGGAAAGCCTCCTTTTCTTAAGCATCCACATCTTTCCGTTCACGGGACCCCCTCCTCTCTTGGAGATTGGTGTTGACAGTTACCAGCTGGAGGATTTCTGTAGTGTAGAGGAGGTCGAAGCAACTCTTGATGTCCCTTATGCTGGCCAGGGTGTACGCAGTTGGCCCGAGGATGATGCCGCTGGGGTAAGGGGTGTAGCAGAGTGAAGACCAGGAAATCATTACATTCTTGGAGGTCCACTCACCTGCTGTTGCCCCCTCTTCCTCTGAAGACTCTGTCTCCTCTTCACTGTTGGAAGACAGTTCTGACATCCCCACCGCATAATCCACATCACTCTCATCAGATTGCTCAGATTTGGAGGAGGAAGAGGACAAGGAGGACAAGAGGGATAACTCTGTCCCCTCTTTCTCTGTTCTCTGCACCGTGCAAATGGCAGCAGCTTGACTTGCTGTAAACCTTTTTCCAACTATTGTGCCAAAATGAACCCCGGAGCTGTTGCACAAATTTATCTTCCACTGCATTTTTATAAACTGATAAAAGTTTATTTTTGTTACCAGAATCTTGAAGCTCGGCAAGATGTTTGATCTTAAAGCATGAACCACAGGTGCCATAGGTGACTTGCTGGTGCTCTGGACATTTGTTTTAGTTTAGTTAGTTTTTTTTTTTTCTGAAACAGAGAAAGAGAGAGACAAATACGAAGGAATGAACCATTCCCCTAAATAGCCTTATTTTATTAGTTGCTTCTACCCTCTGATACTGTCACATTTGATCATATGTCCGTGGGCACGCATGCACACACTTTTTTTTTTTTTTAACTCACATCAATGTACTTATGCCTTAACAACACAGACAAATGATTTTTGTTTGAATTATATTCTCCCGGGTTTATTTTTACTGCACACCTGCCCACCTGCAGGAAACCAAGTAAACAGGGGTCACTGTACTATATTATGGTGACATCTTGTTAAAAGTGGTAAAAATTGTAACATTGAAGACAAAACATGTATTAAGGTAAATCAGAGTAACAAAATGAGTTACACAGCACACTGTAGATATATTAAAAGAAATTTAGGTGAGGAAAAAAAAAGTTCAAAGTTTTTTTCATTTTATATGCATTAATGTGAAAAGTCATTAAATAATCTTAAAATTGAATTCATGATGTCTTAGAGTCAAATTCGAATTTGATAATTCAAATTTGTGGTGATAATAATTCAATGCGTGGTGACACAGTGAGAGTGCTGTGGCACAAAATATACCATATGGACAAAGGTATTGGGCTACCTACACATCACACCTACAGGAGCATTTATAACACCCTATTCTAAATCCATAGCCATTAATATGGAGTTGCTCCCTCTTTGCAGCTATAACAGCTTCCACTATTCTAGGAAAGTTTTGTACAAGATTTTTGTGTGTTTGAGGGAATTTTTGCCCATTAATCCAGAAGAGCACTTGTCAGGTCGGACTCTGGTGTTGGATGAGAGGGCCAGGCTCACCATCAGTTCATTTCAAAGGTGTTGGATGGGTTTGAGGTCAGGGCTCTGTGCAGACCAGTCATGTTCTCCCACACCAAACTCAACTAACCATGCCTTGCTTTGTGCACTGAAGCACAGTCATGCTGGAGCAGAAAAGGGCTTTCCCCAAACTGTTCCCACAACATTAAGATTTCCCTTCACTGGAACTAAGGTGCTGAGACTGACCCCAGAAAAACAAGCCCATAGCATTATCCCACCTCCACCAAACTCACCAGTTGGCACAATGCAGTCAGGCAGGGAACGTTCTCATGGCATTCGCCAAACCCAGACCTCATCAGACCAGATTTATTACATTATTACCCAACAAGTATACACCATACCTAGAAAACTGGTACTGCTATATTTTACAGTATTTTATGTATAGTTTTATACCTTACTTATACCTTTTATATCCAAAACAAATTTAGGCCTCCTTACCTTTATTTAACAGGAATTCTCCTTTTAATAGGAAATTCAGATTAAATAATTTGTCTTAAAAAGGTTAGAAAGCCTTAACTTAAACTCTCTTATACCTGTATACTCTATACCCTACTCTACCCTATACCATCCAACTCTGCTAACAGAGTTGGATGGGGGTTATGTTTTTGTTAGTGAGTTATGTTTTCATTTCTTTGTTTGTGCACTTGGTGGAAAGGTCAATCAGTTTCTTCAGTTTTTGCCATGACAAATCATGACAATTGTTTCTCACTCATTGTTGAATATAAACAGCAATTTGTTGAAAGACATCTTTGTCCCAAGACATGCCATCTTGCCAAGAAAAACGAACCTAATTGAATTCAACCTGAATTTATCAGCAACAGCAGCCCATATACAGTTATGTCTCATGATAGATTCAAAATGATAATGTGTGTATTCTGTAACTGTGGAGACAGAAACGCTCCGTCCCTTGTGCCAGTGACTGACCTGTGAATGCAGTGGCATGTACTGCAGCTGCCAGAGAACCATGTGCCACGGCTTGTCCTGTGTCATGCCTGAGGGATTGTTGTGTCTTTCAGATTACAGGGACTGATTTGTCCTCCTCATCCCTGTTGAGCTAATGGACCTGCCTGCTAAACATCCTCTTATCATGAAGAATACCTTGACTCACTAGAGGTCATGACTTCAGTCACACTTTCTGTCCTGCAAGCTTAACACTTACCCCATTCATTTTTGAACTGCATATAAAAGGATAGTCCACCCATTTTGAAAAATGTAATATTTCACTTCCCTCCTAGCAATTATGCAGTGTGGTGCTGTAGTGACTGTACAGTGACTGTAGTCGTGCTATCTTCCTCTCATTGTTACTGAGTGCTGGATACTGGCTGGATGCTCCAAATGCTAACTCCTGCCACTGAGGTGGACATAGGTGAACCACAGGAAAGTAAATACTGTTAGACTCCTGCCATTGAGGTGGACATAGGTGAACCACAGGAAAGTAAATACTAATGAGTAATGAGTCCAAACCTTAGTAAGTTAAGACTCATTTGCATATTTTATTTAGTACCTCATCTCCTTTTCATCCATCTTTCAAGCCATCCATATCATCAGTTTATTTAACAAATATGCTACTCATAGAGTAAGCTTCTGCTTACTCTACTCTCTGCTTTCCTCTTTGTGAGGTGCACGCTTCTTTGCAAAAATAGACAGAGGAAAATAATCTGCTGATATATACAGTCCATTCAGAAAGTATTCAGACCCCCTTCACTTTTTTCACTTGCTTATGTTGCAGACTAATGCTACAATCATTTAAATTCATTTTTTCTCTCGATCTACACTCAGTACCCCATAATGATGAAGTGAAGACAGAATTGCAGAAATTTTTCCAAATTTATTAAAGAGGAAAAACTGAAATAGCACATTGACACAGGTATTCAGACCTTTTACTCAGTACTTAGATGAAGCACCTTTGGCAGCAATTACAGCCTCGAGTCTTTTTGGGTGTGATGCAACTAGCTTTGCACACCTGGATTGGGGGATTCTTCTTTGCAAATCCTCTCAAGCATGGTCAGGTTGGATGGGGACCATCAGTGGACAGCCACTTTCAGGTCTCTCCAGAGATGTTCAATAAGGTTCAAGTCGGAGTCCTGGCTAGGCCACTCTAGGACATTCACAGAGTTGTCCCTGAGCCACTCCTGTGTTATCTTGGCTATGCACTTAGAGTCACTGTCATGTTGGAAGGTGAACCTTTGGCGCAGTCTGAGGTTTTCATTGAGGATGCTGTATTTTGCTTCACTCAGCTTTCCCTCAACCCTGACCAGTCTCCCAGTCCCTGCTGCTGAAAAACACCACCATGCGTCACTGTTGGGATGATATTGGGCAGGTGATGAGCGGTGCCTGGTTTCCTCCAGACATTTAGAATTGGGGCCAGACAGTTCAATCTTGGTTTCATCAGACCAAAGAATCTCGTTTCTCACAGTCTGGGAGTCCTTCAGGTACTTTTTTTGCTAACTCCAAAGTGGGCTTTCATGTTTTTTGCACTGAGGAGAGGCTTCAACAAAATGTAACAAGCAGTACCCTCCATGGAAGAGACTATTAGAGGCAAAAATAAGGGCAACATGGAGAGAAGTTAGCCAGCTAGCTAACTAGAAAGGAAACAAGGTGAACAAAGGGGCACCTACAACAAGCTCTCCATACCTGAGGCACTTGAAACTGCCAAACAGAGACAAACAGCTCTGGCCACCCGGCTGAAGAAATACACCAAGGAGGTAGAGGCCAGGAGAATAAACAAGATGTTCTCCACGGAAGCAGCCAAGATGTACTCTCAGTGGCAGGGAAATAGCAACTGGTCAGACACACCAAGAAGTGAGATGGAAAAATACTGGACGAACGTATGGGAAAGAGAGGCATCACACAACACCGATGCCCAATGGCTAGTGGACCTGAGAACTGACCACAGCAACCTTCCAGAACAAGAGCAAGTAACCATTTCAATGGCAGACATCCAAGAGCGAGTGTCAAAGATGAAGAGCTGGACAGCACCGGCGCCTGATATGATCCACACCTACTGGCTGAAGAAGCTAACTGCACTCCATGAACACCTAGCAGGACAAATGAACCAGCTGCTGAGGGATGAGACCCACCCAGAGTGGTTAACCCATTCATTTTAACTGATCTGATTCTGCTGCCAATGTTGAGAAACCCCATTATTTATTAATGTAATTGTAATTAATATCAAATAGATGTGACACATCTTTGCATAAATTTACTCCCAAATATTTGATGTGCGATGAGTTCCAGTTAAAATTAGGGGGGGGGGGGGGGGGGGGGGGGGGGGGGTGCTAGCTGGCAGCCTGGCAGCTGGCACACATGGACTGCGAGTGGAGAAAGTGGGGGTTGCTGGTTGAGTTAAGGCTGATGTTGCTTTTTTTCAGCTCAAAGAGGCTAATCCAGGCTCTTATCCCACTCACAGCTAAAACTAAGTGCTGGTTGAGTGATGGTGGTAATGCAAAGGCATAACCACATGCCAGTGCAACTCAGGTCACTCAACTCTTTTCTCTCTCACTCTGCATTGATAAATGCATGTTTTGAAGTCATAAGTAACTTGTTCACACTTGGATTGTTTGGCACCTAATTGGCTTGTAGTTCAGTTTATGCTGAAGATTTAAATGTGCCAGGAGATTATTTTTGATTAGCAGATTCCAGTCTTCAAGAAATGATGCAGAATTAACTGTACCTTTTTAAAAAGTAAGTTTCAAATTAATGATTTGTATCATTTGAGGACAAGAGACAAGTTATCATTTGAGACAAGTTAAGGATTCTCTTCCTGTAAAGCTTCTCTATTGTGTGTGGATGAGAGAGACAGAAAGTGGAGTGGGTCAGCATGAAATCCTTGGTCTTGACCATCGTACTCACTAGCACTAAGCCCAGACAAATATGGCAGAATTCTAGCCAGGGCTGGTGAGACATTCAGTAATACAGATTTTCCAGCCTGACTTGCCCTGCGTAAGGCCACACCAGTCCATGCAGTAAATGCCGTGAGGCAAAATGTTGTTGTCTTTTGTGGTGTTGCAACTTTATTTAGAATGACCATTCTCTATCTTATTTTCCCTCTTCAGCCACTTCCAACCCGGTGCCCCAAAAGCCCCAGGTGTTGACTACTTTGATGTACTCATTGGTGCCCATAATGGGCATCACTGCCATCATCCTCTTCTCCTTCTGGATGTACCGCCACCACAAGTTGGCCTACCCACCAGTCCTGGTTCCCACCCAGGTGAGAACAGACACAGTTACATTGTCTCTTTTTTCTCATATTGAAATAGCTTGACATTACTACTCATATAAGAACTGGCATGTGAACAAATCCATGTCAGGCTTTTGTTTTTGGGGCAGGCCTGGTTACACCTCTAAGAAAGTATGTTATAAGGGAAAATTGTGGCAAATACTATTCTGTGGTGCAAAAAACAGGCCCAGGCTGACTGTCATGCACATGCTATACCCAGCTGCCTTTGCACTAAAGTGGGATTATATATTCTGGGTTTCCTCCAGCAGGCTGCAGACAGAGATGCAACATTCTTAAAATCCCACTCTGCTTAATGTAACACCACCTCTCCTCACTTTTAAAACCCTATGAAATGTCTAGTGCCATCATGTCCTGAAGTTCCATAGTTTGATGTGGCATAGAATCATAGAATTTGATAGCTGTTATTTCCAGACCTGGAAAAGTGCAGAAGAAATATAAATACCAAAAAGTTCAAGAAAAGTCATGTAAATTGTTTACATTGTCCCTGTCTGCCTCACTAGCTGCCTGGCATCAGAAAAGCAATAAACAAATGTATTTGCTATGGTATAGAGACAGAATGCAGTGTGTCATACACCAAAAACTATGCCCAGCATGGGGGAAAACATTCAGTCCCTCTTCACTGACTTTGTATTGCGTGAAGGTGCCTCCTTAGGTTCCGATGGTCGTCATGTCAAAAGTACCCATCAGTTTGCTTCACTCTTGGTATGGCTGGATTCAACCATAAACACTGAGCATTTTGGTGTCTTCCTCTTTTTTACTAAGTGATGGAATACTGGCTAGATGCTTCCCTCACAGCTAACACTCTTAATAATAACCACCTAACTTCGGCATTTCTGTATCACTGTGAAGAAGTAGCCACGACTTAGACAGAAGCAGATTGCTTGAGTTTTCTATCCTTTGTTTTGTCATTGACAAAGCTACATTAGGTTAGTGTGTCTACCTTCTTTGCTGGCTTCTTTCCTTCCACTTCATTCTGTCACGTTTTGCATACCTCCTAGGCACCTGCCAGCCACAGTTTTAACTGAGAACCAGCACAGAGAGGTTCGAGTGCACCAGAAAATAGCCCTGCCATTTTGTGATAGGTGGGCGCACAGTCAGTGCAGTTCACAGTATAAGATGGAAGGGAGGGCAACACACTGGGCAGTCAGACCAAGGATGTACCGGACTGTCTTTATATAGGCATCCTATCAGCATCCTAGTAATTATGAGACACTGATTGCTTGAGGCAGATTCAAGTGGGAGTGACTGTATGCATGGTTATTTGTGAGACTGTGTGTGGTCCTCGCCTACTCATCACCCACGCCACAGTACAGAACACTGAGCTCAAGAAAGCGTTCAGAGTGGGGGAGGGGGTGGATTAATAATGCATGCTCTCTCCCTCTCTTGCTCTCTTTGCCATTCTTTTATTTCTCCCGCTCTTAGCAAGCTCTATGTAACTCTCCCCTCCCCCAGCCTGGTAGTTATAAAAAGGAAGGCTGCCTGTAGGTCAGTTAGATATGCCAGAGTTTAATCAATAACAAACCATGTTTTTGCTAATCCCACCCACTGCTGCAGCAGCCTTTTGTCTTGCTAGGCAGCATCAATAACAGCATGATTTACACACCAGTAGGAATCATGCTACATGTACTGCATGTGAAGTGCCTCTCATACTGTGCCCTTCAAACAAGTTGAGAAAGCATGTACACTGTGCTGATTGTATTACCATTTGCTCAGATATTGTTCACTCTGTAGTGGGCTAACTAGTATAGCAAAATGACATCAAATTAGGGCAGATCAGAATCTCCTTGTGGGGCGGCGTGGCTCAGGAGGTAGAGCGGTCGTCTGGTAACTGGAGGGTTCCGGGTTCGATCCCCGGATCCTCCAATACACTCCTCCAGAGTTTGTCCCCTCACCGCTCCTGATGGACAGCTTCTGCCATCAGTGTGTGAATGGGTGAATGTGAGCTTTGAGTGGTCAGTAGACTAGAAAAGCACTTACCATGCACACCATTTGCAAAAAAAAAAAATAAAATAAAATACACAGTCTCACATTGTGAATAGTTTGACATTGAGGCCTGATCAATCAATCGAGCCTCACCCCGCTAGAGAAGTGCAGTGCAAGGAAGGAAAGAGCTTGTTCATTATTCATCAGGCTCCTACAAGCACCCTCTGAGTAATAATGGCTCTCAGCACACAGAAAGAAAAGGGGAGGGGAGGAAAAAGGAAAGGGTTTGTGAATTAGGGCAGTAGACTTTTATCCTTCCTTAAAGGGATGGTTCACCCATTTCAACAAAAATTGAAATTGTTTCACCTCCCCCGTAGCTGTAGGGGAGGTGACTACTGCACCTCTACCCTGCCCTTTAAAAAGTCTGACACAACTCAGATTGTAAAAACTCAATTCACAGGCCAGGAAAATATAAGGAGAGAACCTCTGTGTGTAACGTAATGACTTAAAGAGATAGTTCACCCACTTTGAAAAAAATTTATTTTATGTCACTTCACCCCAAGCTGTTATGTAGGACAGTAGTGTTGCTGCCTTCCTCACATTGTTTCTGAGTGCTGGATACTGCCTGGATGCTCCATATTCTAACTAGCCTCCTGCCATCGAAGTGGACTTCCCTCCAGCTAATATTCTTAAAAATAACCACCTTAAGCCACCCAATGAAGGTTTAGCATCAGTCTATTTAATTTATTTCAAATATATCAAATTTTTCAAAATGAGTAAACTGTCCCTTTAATGCTCCTGTTTGTCATCTTGTTGTGTTCAGTGCCAGTGTCCGGCACCTTCTGCTAAACCTGCTCAAGTTGACAAACAAATGAGGGTGGACTGTAACGAGGCATGTCATGATACCAGAATTTTGGTAGTCAGTGCCAGTACCAGTAAAAAATCCATGATTTTCAACACCAGTTTCGATACCACAGAGAAAGCAATATCCCATATACTTCAGAATAAATTTGTATAATATAATGGTTACAAACAATAAATGTGGTTGGCAAGGTTGGATGAGTTTCCACATTTCACCTAGAAAATGCGAAAGCACCATTTGCACACTGGTTTCGCTCGTTGTCTTCTCCATTTGCCTCGAAGGCAGTATACTCTCATACTAGGGTTGTCACGGATACTTTAGTACCAAGTTGATGCCAATAATCTAAAAAAAAAACAAAAAAACGATGGTACCCGTTTTTTCATGGCACCGTAGTTACTGGATGTATTTATTTAGATTTTGTATTTATTTAGATTTAGCCTTCAGTGACTTACTTGACTTAAGCCCTTTGCTCCTCTTGGGTGCATAGGCCACTGACAAATATCCTCCATTTCACTCTGTTCGTGGCTTTTCGCTCAAGCTCTCCCCAGTGGAGCCCACTCTCCGACATTTCTGCCTCTACACTTCTTCTCCAGCTGTTCCTGGGGTGACCTCTTTTCCTTTTCCCTTGGGAGTTCCATTTCAGGGCTTGTCGGGGATGTTTGTGGCAGGTTTTCTGAGGGTGTGGCCAATCCAACTCCACTTTCTCTTTCTGATTTTTAAGTCTATGGGTTCTTGGTTTATTCTTTTACACAGGTCCACGTTGTTGACTTTGTCTTTCCACCAGATGTTTAATATGCTTCTGAGGCAGGTGTTGATGAATGTTTGCAGTCTGTGTGTTGTGTGTTTTGTTGTTCTCCATGTGTCAGATCCATGTAGCATTACTTGTTTGACGTTGGAGTTGAAGATGCATATCTTAATGTTGGTGGAGGTGTTTTTTGAGCTCCAGATCTTTCTGAGCATGTTAAACACCACTCTAGCCTTGTTGATTCTGCTTCTAGTGTCAGCATCTGTCCCTCCCGTGCTATCTACAACACTGCCTAGGTAGGTGAAAGCTTCTACCTCCTCTAGGGCAGTGCTATTCAAGAAGATGGTCTGGTTTTGGAGTGGATCTTCATCACATGTTTTTGTTGTTTTGGGAGTGAGACC